>NC_137620.1:24765514-24780322 GCF_963280865.1 Gymnoscopelus braueri | reverse complement strand
TCCCCGAGCTAAAATAGGCTTCTCCTATTCCACTGTGCGCTGCTAAAATGCTGCAATACTTCAAACAGAGCCCATGCTGTGTTGGCCTAGATACTGGCATTCATCTGCCATGCATAACAACAACCGTGCATGGTGAATAGCCGGCACCACACAGTCCAGCTGAGATTGGATTCTTTGGTTGTTAATTTAGCTGAGCTGAAGCACAGCTCTTTGTCTTTTATTGTTTTTTGTTTCTTTCTCATAATTTCTCAGCTTTCATAACAGAGATTCCTTCTTAACCACTTAAGCCCTATATACAATCGTATCTTGTGTGTGTGTGTGTGTGTGTGTGTGTGTGTGTGTGTGTGTGTGTGTGTGTGTGTCTGTGTGTGTGTGTGTGTGTGTGTGTACCCTAAAAAACCTGTCTGATCACACACACACACACACACACACACACGCATGCACAATACACGCTCACACGTGCACATTTGCCAAGATCTCCTGATATATTCCACTTCTTTGGCAGTGTAATTAAAATATGCAAATGATATGATAAAATGCATGTCACTGTGCTGATGACGGTGGAAGCTACGCCGAGCGCCAACACTATACTGTCAGATAAGATCTGTCCAATTCACACCATCACACCATCCAATTCGTGCGTGCGTGCGTGAATGTGCGTGTGTGTGTGTGTGTGTGTGTGTGTGGTGTGTGTGTGTGTGTGTGTGTGCGTCTGTGTGTGCGTGTAACAATATATGAAACTAATGACAGAGCGAAAGGTTAAACACATCTTACTTCTGGATTGCTGCCTCATGCGCTGTGTGTGAAATATTACTTTCTGATATCTTTCATCTTTCATACTTTCATTTGTCTTTCACACACAGCAAAATACGAGTTAATTTGACTCTAAATGCCTTCAGACACAAATAAACACAAAAACAGCATACAAAACATATAGTTGATGCCTCATTCAAACAGGTTGATGCCTTTATTTGCGGTATGGAAAATATTTATCCTCTTCAAAATAAAAAACATCACGCTGCTTTATCACTATAATATCTGTGTTCTTGTGTACTCGTGGCACAAACAACAAATTAATCACACGAAGAAAAAACAAAGGAGTTTAAATGAATCGTCGTTCATACACACACAGGCATGCGTGTGCAAGGAAGTTATGGCACTAAAAACGCCATGCTTCTCTAAGCTGGCACCGGGACAGGAGCCCTCTCCAGCCTGCTTTTAGTGTGCTCATTTTCTGGAGGCCAAAGGTCCTGCTAGCATAATGATCCGGAGAGTGTTCAACTAGACCCTCCATTTCCACAAAGTGCCGTGCAATACACACCTGTCTCGCTTCAAAACAAACTCCCGTAAGCACTCAACTGGGATCCGATGTGGTTATTGAGGATGCCCCGCCATATGGTTAGCATCATTATTATGCTCCTCAAAGCACTGGGGGACCACTCACAACTCACTGATAGGGAAGCTTGTCAGCCCCGAGAAAACACAGCTCTCATCTGGAGAGATGCTGCGGTAATGCACTCCTCTGTTTGTCTCGGCTTTGTTTTCAGTGGCTCCGTGCCTTCACCCCCAGCGGAAATTGTGTTTTGGTTTATTGTGCGCCGGTGTAAGATAGATAAATGTGACTGATGGTAAAGACTTCAACTTGGCCACTTTCAAAGTGGCGTCCCAATTTTGGCCGTGTCATAAATGCAAACATTGTCAAATGTTTTCAAATAATTTCAATTCCGGTGTGTGTCACAATAAGATACAATAAAACGTCTACGTCATGACACTATTTTCGCGGTGCATCACCGCTGTACAACAAAGTCTAAATCAGGCTTAACCCATTAAAACCAGGAAAGCATCTGTGTCATTTTAGATTTTAGCTATATATATAGCACATTAGTTGGCTATTCAAAAATAGCACATATACAAGCTCATAGCGCGTCACTTCGTGCCGCGCTATGAGCTTGTAGATCAGCTATTTTGAACATTTGTGCAAATCTTTGCTTCAGGGGGTCCCTGGAACAAAATATTTTGAGATGGGGGTCGGTGGCCAAATACATATAATTTTGGGGGTCCTTGACATGAAAAAGTTTGAGAACCACTGATATAGCAACATAAGTTTTTCAGAAAACTGTTAGGATTTAGAAGACATTTGTAGAATCGGCCTCAGGTCTTAATGGGTTAAGTGGTCAATAATCATGAATCGTGATTTTAGCAGGGACGGGATTTCCAACCACCTCCGTGTCCAGCGAAGGGGAATAAGGTTAAGAGCCCAGTCTCCGGACCACCACGTGTACCCCTGTTGGCTTGTAGGATGGAATCCTGTCAGATTGTGTGTCCCTCTTTCATGCAGCCTCCCACCAAACCTTCCAATTGTCTGTCACATCAAAGGAAGACAAAGTACAAAGGGAAGTGGCCTGCCTTCTCCCGTTAGAGACAGAATGCATCTTTCCTAAACTGCTTTATTGGATTACTGCATTGATTTGAACTTCCAGCAAGGTCTGATTTGAACTAACAGCAGGGTCCTGCGTGGAGGGGGGGGGGGGGTCAGAATCTTTGTCAGAGGCTTTGGCAGGGAATCTTTATCTTCACTTGCACTTGTACTTACATAGACCGCCGAAGTCTGACGTCATTTACACATCCTTTGTTTGTCTACCTGGTAGGGGTGTGCCGATACACTAATTTCACCAAACGATACGATACGATATTTGGCTCACAACTTCGATACGATTTCGATACGATACGATACGCACTTTTTTTATTATGAAAAATATAAGGGGGAGAAAAAAAGCAAATGCAAACAAATAATTCTGTTTTTGCATTATTCAGATATGCGAACTTGTAGCTTTTCAGCTACAATAGCCGTTTTGAATCCAAATAGGGCAATAGTGGGACACCTGACCCGAAAAAAAAACAACATGTTGTCACCCTTTTCACCTCGGGGCTGTTTGCATGCCTGATTATTTTGTAAAAAAAAAAGATTTTTTTTTTCTCAAAACGATACATATCGTCACGAAAACGTATCGCGATATATCGCGGGACGATATATCGGCACACCCCTACTACCTGGTTCGCAGTTTTCCACCCCCGTTCTGAATCCCATAGACGTATTTAATATCGCGTCAAATAAGAACTGTGTTCCAAAAATAAACAAATGACCACGGCGGGTTGACTCTTATGGATATGAAGCATCAACTGACGGTGAGAAAACGCTAATGTTACTTCCGCCAAATTAGTTACATTTTCGCCAGAAACAGACTGTATCAAATATAAGTGACTGACTATCATAAACTATACAGAACCTCCTCCCTGACAATAACGCCGACACGCGGTGTTTATTTTTGGACCACAATTCTTATATGAGACGATTCTAAGATGACCCAATGTTATTCTCCATAGAGAAATTACTTCCGCAAACCTGGGGATGAACGAGTGACGTCAGGACTTCGGTGCTCTATTGCTAAACGATATAGATAAATGACTTTTTCAGTTTTTTTTTTGGGGGGGGGGGGGATACAGCACGTGGCTGCCTAGGTTACTTGTCAACATACTTGAGTGCCGACAATTTTGAGGCAGGCAACAGTGTCTGTCTGTAATTGTAAAGTTTTCTGAAAAAAATGCACACCGAGGGGCCAATGCAAAGGTATATATAAGGAAGCAGGTGGTAGAGATGAGGTTGTACACGTCTAACAGTACACCCAGAAAGACAGAATGAGGTGCTGTTGAAGTGTAATTCCTTATTTCCTTACAGGGGAAATACAAAAAAAAACATTACAAACTTTAAATCACATCAGCCACCTGTGCTCTTCTTATCTGGTCGGGTGACCGACAAGCATCTCAGGAATAGTTCAAAGCTTTCGTCAACCCAAAGAACGTCACGTGCACAAACAGCCGTGTTTGTCTGCATGCTGCATGAAGCCTGCAGGGGCCTTGAGAACCTACCGAACACACAGGTACATAAAGGGAATGGGGAGGTGATCTCACCTCTGCCTCTGCAGCCACACCCGGGTGCTCATAGATTATTATTAGGGCTGCACAATATGGAACCAATATGGGGGATTCATGACATGCCATATGGCAAATATATCACAGCACTTTGCGTTTATATTGCATGGGTTCTCATCAGTGTCTATAAAACATTGTACGATGAAGGATAAAATAGGGCTTAACCATATGAACCCTAGCATCCCTATTCTGGGCAGGTCCTAATAGATCTGATTCGCCAAATATATTTGGTTTGGAGGGGAAAAAAAGTAGGGGGCCAAGGGCAGACCCCACCCCGATCAATGAAGTACTGTATACAGGGTTTAAGCCCTAAATCCCATAACCAAAACGTGTTGTAGTCATTTTGTCACTAAACCTTCATTTAGTATTTTACGTTCCCTGTGGCAGTGTAGTATGTACAGTAATCGTCTGAACAAAACATCTCTTACATGAAGAGCTTTGAACGAACACTCTCTTTGACAGTGCAACCACAAGAGGAAGCCCGCTCAGCTGATAAACACCTGCACAGGACTTGGAAAGTGCATGGAAGGCCATTATTGATGCCTTACCGTATGTCCTTCCTGTGCTGACAAATACAAAGAAGAAAGTAAGACATGATAGTGGAATACCAGGTGTCTCAACGTAAACATATTTGACATTACTGTTAGTCGTTAAGACTGTAAAACGGGAAGAATAGAAAACTTCGTACCGCTGCCTGCCAGATATGAAAAGTGTCACAAGACACGTATACATGCAAACGCACAAGTCCTGGATGGATTCTAGTTTGTTCCTCTATCACACCATCTGTCTCCATTTATCACCTTCTCCCTCTTCAAACAGTCTCTTCCTGCCACTTGTGTCTGGACACGCCCACGCGCTAATAGGTGTGGTGTGTGTGTGTGTGTGTGTGTGTGTGTGTGTGTGTGTGTGTGTGTGTGTGTGTGTGTGTGTGTTTGTTTGTTTGTTGCTGGGTGACTCAGAGAGATTGCTTCAGCACCCGCTGTTATGTTGGCTCCAGTAAAAATGGACCTCCTCTCCTCTCCTCTCCTCTCCTCTCCTCTCCTCTCCAAATACCCCTTTTCTTTCTTCTCCTTTGCTCATCCCCTAGTCTAATTTAGTGACCCAGCTTTAAGGAAACCGAGCACTTTTTTCAGACAGACAGACAGACACACGCACTTATGCATGCGCACGTGTTTATGTGGCACGTGAAAGTGTGTGTGCATGCATGTGCGTGCGTGTGTGTGTGTGCGTGTGCGACACGGAGACAGCCTACAGACAGAATGACATGAAAGGCCTGTCCAAGGAGTAGATGCATAATTCATACCGCAACATAAATAAATGCGTGACAGCCTGGGAGCTTTCCACTGTGAACATTTCCACTTCTGCTTTTTCTTTTTTCTATTTTTCTTTTTACACTGTTTATAGTTCCCTGAAACCAGAACCTGTCCATTATTCAAATGGTCTTAAATCAGCGGAAAATGCATTAATCACAACCCGAGCCCCAGCGAGGTCCGCCAGACCAGAAAATGTACGAGATCTCTTTCTCTCTCTCCCTCTCTCTCTCTCTAGAGAGAGAGAGGGAGAGAGAGAGAGAGACGTGTCCGCGGAATCCATTACCGCTGGCCTTGAGTTACTCACACAGCGCACAGAGGGATTGGTTGCTGTGACCCATCGAAAATCACCATTTGGTCAATCAATTCATTTCGCTGCGATCTGTGGCGCTTCGCCAAGCAAGAGCTCCTCGGCCTCGGCGACACCTCTGCATGAACGAGGAGTGCATATGAATATCTCTAATTCAGACCTTATTTGAATGAATAAAATGACACAAAATGTAGTCCCTCCAGCTCTTTAATAAACAGAAAATAATCAGGTGGGTTACGAATTTCATCCAATCAGAAGAGAGAGAGAATCCCACAAAGATAATTGATTATAGCTTTTGTTCCAGTTCATGTCTGTTGTCTGTTCATTAGTTTCATCGCTACAGGACATCGCTTGTCCTGTATCCTGTATGAGTTATCTCTCCTCTGAGATTTCTAGTATAGATATATAGGCTGTTTAATGTCAGATTAAACACTTATTTTAACCAAAAGAATAGCACTTACAGCTAGTTGAGTTTATTTGAAAATACAGATGTTTTTGCAGTATTCTCCATCTCTGAGCGTGAGGTTCAGTGTCAACCGACCTACGTACAGTATATTGGTTGGGTCAAGCTGAAGTTCCTGTTCAATTAGTGCCGTGGCTGTCAAAATGGGGTCCTCCAGGGACCCTCAGGGTTCCTTGAGGGGGTTCCAAATGAACCCTCACAGGTCTGTAATTCTCACAATTATGAGGAACACTGAATTAGTGTGTCTAGGAGAGCACACGTTTTCACCATGCCCCAATAAAGCCCCCTTCTTCCACTTTCCCTTATTTCTTCCCATTGAGAGTCTTGTGGGCGGGCCGTAGCCTGTCATCTCCTCTTATCTTAGCCAAGGTACCTGCTCCCTATTTGCCGTCTGCAGGGCAGTGGATGTATGGCGCGTTGAAAGTTATCACAATGGGGCCAGCTCCCAATTTGGCAGGCTGAAGGGCAGCAGCGCCACGGCTGTCTGTCTGCCAGCTTGATTAATAAGTAGTGGCAGAGCGGCTATGCGAACACACCGTTGCCTGAGTAGTGAAAGCCACACACACACACACACACGCACACGCACACACACACACACACACACACACACACACACACACACACACACACACACACACACACACACACACACACACACAGGCATGCACCTACGCAATTACCCACATTCATGCTCTCTCTGTCTCTCTCCGCATTCTCCACAAACGCAAACATTCATACACATACACATACACGCGCTAATGCAATGCCATAAACAATAACGTGGCACAATGCAGGCTCGCTGATGACAGAAAATAAACATGCAGGCCTGGGTAGATTAGCATACACGCGAACATGCATGCACTCGCTCTTCCACTCACCCACACACACACACACACGCCCAAACCACGCACGCACGCACATAACACAGGCCTTTGCCCTGTTGTAGTCTATAGCAGTGGTTCTCAACGTGCGGTCCGGGCACCCCTAGGGGTCTTTGACGGGGCTCCCTAGCAAAATGATTGATAGATAGGGACCAAATGGACCCTTATGGGTCTGTAACTCAGAGAGTGTACTTACAGAGTTAAATTAACAGTGAGGATTTGATAGTGTAGAGTGTAGATTGTATGGGAGATACAAATCATATCAAATGCGGGTCCTGGGCATATCAAATGTATATCGTCTCTGTTGGGTGGAAATCTCCAAATGTCCAGAACCGCTATTTTTCAGGATTCAAAAGTATCAAAAGTATCAAAAGTAGCAGATCTACAAGCTTCGTTACTTTTGATACTTTTGTGTGACGCTGTAGTATGACGTAGTAGGGCATTCATTTATGAATAGAAGTTTCTGCCCAACAGCAACGCTATCAAACAGAGGGTCCTTGAAATTAAACAGGCTGAGCAGGCCTATTAATAGCAACAAGGTGTTTGTGAGTGACAGCTCATCACGGCTACATTATGGAAGTTTGTAACGCTGTCTTAAATAGACCAGTACCTGCTGTTCCTGTTGAATTCACTTACTGACGAACCGGCAGACGATTGTACACACACACGCGTCACACACACACACACACACACACGCACACACACACACACACACACACACACACACACACACACACACACACACACACCCCCACCCCCACACACACACACACACACACACACACACACACACACACACACACGCACACGCACCACCGAGCACATGTACATGTGAAGTGCACAGCAACGAGGAAGGGGGATAAATAACTTTTATATTCTACTACAGCTTTAACTACGTAATACCCTTATACCGTAAAGGTTGCTAAAGGTTCACTTACAAATAGTATCTTGTTTTTTTGAGGCACTACTGTTCTCTCTGCACTCTATTTATGTGATTGTATACCTTTGTTGTTGAGTTCATGCTTACTCTGTTTATTTCCGATCTCGCACTTCTGGATAATGCCTTCTACTGTATATACTTTGTTCAACGGGATTCCTCAGAGGTCTATATTAGGCCCCCCTCCTTTTTTTTCCTCATATTGGATCTGCTATTTTCGCCAAATGTTCACTTTTTTATAACATGCCCAGAATAGGGACTCCAGGGTTCATGTGGTTTACACTTTTCTGGCTGCATGCTGTCATGCACCTGCTGCTTCTCTAGCTGCTGGGTTTCAAATGAGTCACATGGAGCACAAGTGTGATGCTATGAGGATGACACTCTGCACACTGTTCATAACACAGTAAACCATGGGCTTAAATGTGGCTCAACTACTGTATGCACACCTCCAACATGCCTTGTTTCTGAAGATTATGGTATTCCAGCATTATTAGAGACATGGTAGGACACACACACACACACACACACACACACACACACACACACACACACACACACACACACACACACACACACACACACACACACACACACACACACACACACACACACACACACACACACACACACACACACACACACACACACACCCCTACTTCAGCATGCTACTCACTCACATCCCGTTGGCAAGAGATCCAAGATCACCCTCTCCCTGACCTTCCTGTTTGTGACAAAGTGTGTGTGCGTGTGTGTGTGTGTGTGTTTGTGTGTGTGTGCGTGTGTGTGTGCGCGCGCGTGAATGTGTAGCATGTATGTGAGAAGTGTGAAAGCAAGGAAGGAAGAGAGAGAGAGAGAAAGAGAGAGAGAGAGAGAGAGAGAGAGAGAGAGTGTGTGTGTGTGTGTGTGTGTGTGTTGTATCTGTGCTGAATCCTAATAGGGCCAGTGTGGAGACAAGGTGAGGGTCGGTGAGGCTGGAGGGGCCACTACCCATAATCCCTTGCTGCCACTGAAGGGCCACAGCCCTGGCGCCTTGGCTTTCATCACACACACTGTTGCTTGGCAACCGGCCACAGCTGGCACATGAACAAAGACGGTGAGGATGGGAGAGAGCCTATACCGTCCGTCCACCTGTCCGCCTATCCGTCAGTCAGTCAGTCAATAGCCTGGGAAGCAAAGCTTTTCGGGTCTATGATCCGGTCGGGAGCGGAAGTAGCCCTACGTCACCATGCGCGTCATCCGCGTCATCAGGTGACCGGATCGCACAATCCGGAAAGACGTCACCCCAAAATAGGTCCGTCCTAAAAAAATCCTTGATGCGGCGGTCCTAATAAAATCCTTGATGCGGCGTAGTTTAGCTTATTTGTTAAATATAAATGTGAGTGTACTTTCCGGAGACTATTTAGCGTCTGTATTATCCCACGGGGAAATTCTATTCCATCTAAATAGGGATTGGGGAACCAAAACAAAGCGGCACCGCAAAACCGGATCGCGACAATCCGGAAAGAGGATTCTTTTTTTTTTCAGTAGGCGTGGCCTAGACCGGATCACACGGGTCTTTAGTAACGCATACCAGGCTTTCCTCCGAGGTGGAAAGACTGGTGACGCGAGGTTAGTCAGTCAGTCAGTCAGTCAGTCATGTGGCCTTTCTGTCTGTCTGCACATGGGCTGTCTCTTTCTTTCTGTATTATTTTACAACCTTTTGCATTTGGACTGACCAGGTTAATTAGCAAACGGTATGAGCCCTATGAAGTTATTCTATTTTGTGATACGATGTGGTTGCAATGCAGAATGCAAACATAGTGCTAATGATTGAGGATAACGGGGCCTCCCATGTTGTTTGTAATGATTTTTGGTTGCAACTCTATCTTTTTGAACACCTGTAAGTGTGTCTGTTGTTGGCATGCCTGTATTTATATGGGTTTGTTGACAGTGTTTATAGAAGTCCAAAGCATGTTGGCTTAGGATGCTATTGGCTAGGTACTGTACTTTGAAACCCCCCCAGTTTTTCTAAATGTCAGCCGTACAATTTGGCTCTGGAGACAGGGCTGGCATGTGTCAGAGTATTGAGAGAGAGAGAGAGAGAGAGAGAGAGAGAGAGAGAGAGAGAGAGAGAGAGAGAGAGAGAGAGAGAGAGAGCGTGTGTCTGTCTGTCTGTCTGTCTGTCTGTCTGTCTGTCTGTCTGTCTGCATAATGGCACCGACCAGCAGCACATGTAAGGTTTGGGATATAAGAGCTTCACAAAGTAGGAGATTTGTAGCATAGATGCTTTTATTGAAGCTGCAATCCATAACTGCTGTGTCCTACAGTGGTTTGAACCTCGGTCAACGGCATGAGGTACAAACTTTCTACTGCTACGTCAAGGGACAACCCCCCCTTGGACAGGGGAAATACTGTATATGCATATGCACAGAGGAGATATAGCGCTTATGAGCTTCAGGCAGAACTACTTGTCAACTGCTAGGTGTCCTACCCAACACCATGGGTCTACTTTTCTAATGGAAGAGTTTAGAGACCACCTCTTAACCACTGAAGATGTATTATCATACTCTACCACAGTAGTTCTCAAAGTGGGGTCCAGGGACCCTCAGGGTAACTCTCAGAGTTATGCCGGTCCTTGAAATTAAACAAGTTAGAGAACCACTGCTCTACCATATAGATTGGTTAAAAAAAATTTTTAACGTTTTATTTACAGAATAAATTCTGGATTGCCGCTATAATGACTACTGTATATAAGACCTGTTGTTTCACTGTAGAAAGCTAAATGGCTTTGTGTCAGACTCACACAAACGAGTGACTGGGGAATGAAAAACAGCCAATTAATTTTTATCTATTCAGGCAGGTTCAGGCATAAATGTCATCCTTGAGTAGAAAGTATGACATGTACGCAGCAAAACACTCTCACTTGTTCCTGTCACCGCTCCTCTCCTCCCTCTGGTATTTCCCTTGTTTGTAATTGTCTTCCTTTCCCTCCCTCCTCTCTCCAATGCAAACACATGCCTCCGTAACCTTTTCTCAGTCCCCATCTCTTCCCCTAAACACCATATTTTAACCGTATGAATGAACCTACAGTTTAGTTATCTTCCCTATTCTGGGGGCGAACACTCTGCGAAAACAGCCGATCTAGCAGGGCTTGTAAATCTGCTAATATAATAAGAGATTTGGTGTAGAGGAAAATAAAGGAGCAGATCATGTACAGAGCCCTGGGGATCTCCTGTCAGCTAAGTATAGAGGGTTTAAGTGGTGAAATAGACATTAGTTTTAAAACCAATATAACCATTCAGTGTCACTAACTACCTCACCAAAGTGAGCGACACCCACACTGCACAGCCACAATACTAGAGGGAGCGACAACAACGATCTGGTACCACACTCCTATAGAACAAACATGGGTAAATTCTCTTTCTACTGCACTGAATGCCCTGACACCATCCCTTTAAAAAATTGGATCTCTGGCTTCCTTCAAATCAGGCCTAAAAATTCATCTCTCAGGAGGCCAGAGGGAGGAGGTAAACTTACTTCCCCCATAGAAAGGTGTAGGCATTCACTGCCAGTTTTCCCAGTTTTCCCAATCCCAGATTTGACCACCAGGTGACTGCAACTTCACCGTCAAACCGCGGTTTTGGGGGCTTGGACGTTATAGACTGGTGTTTGTTAGCCATGGCCGCCAGTTCCCACTTGATGTTGCGAGGGAGTTCCTTCTGCTCCACACCGTACTGAATAACTGCTAGCTGGGATAATGTCTTCAGTGTTGGACTTAAATCTAAGATGTACAGATCATTTTCTTCCAAGGAGGATGATACGATCTCCCACCGTGCGACAGCACAGCCTACATCTCTGAGAAGGGCCGTTTCCCCTGAGCTTAACCTTCTTCCAGGAGAAGGTCTCTGGGCTGAATTTCCAGAACTTAATGCTCGCATGCTTATTGCCACCATATATGTACAGCTCTCCATTGTAGGCAAAGGCTGAATGACCACAGCGTTGTTCTGGGAGAGGCTGTTGGGAAGGTGTGCTCAGCCAGCAGTTGGTCTCTGTGTCACACACTCTGATGATGTTGTGGTTGACGATCCTGTCCCCCCACCAGCCCCCAAATACAAACATCTTTGTCCCAATAATGGTGGCGGAGTGGCCTGATGAAGCAGGTGGTGAAGTGCCGCTGGTGTTAATTACAGCCCAGACCATTGTGGTGGTGTCCAACTTGTAGATGTCATTAGTGTAATCGTCACCTATGATATGTCCATAGATATACATGACCTTCCTCAAGACACAGGCTGAGTGACCCCACCTCCTCGCCTCTGGAACAGTTCCAGAAACCTCGGGCTTGAACCATCTGTGGGTGTTGACATCAAATTCAGAGCAGGCTGCAGTAAGGATACCCTCCCCAGAAGTAGATTAAATCTGCTATCAGTACCGCTGTGTGGTGACCGCGCTTGGGGGGAACATTAAGGGTACCTCTTCCAGTGGTCACTAGGGGCAACATCGCCCAGCACAAAGACACTGTGTTGAAGATGTGCACTTCAATCTGATCACTGTCGTTCTGTTCCCGTCCAAAGCAGTAAACCTTGTGTCCGACTCCTACTGCAACAACTGCATGACCAAGCTTTGGTCCTCCTCTCAGATGTACCGTCCAACGCAACATTACACACACCAGCTCCAACGTCAAACAGTGTCACAAACTACATTAATTACCCCATTTTAATTGACAAAATGGTAGCTGTCACACTAAATGCTGATAAATGATGTTTTGTTTATTTGACATCTAATTTTAAAGGATAATTGCACGGCTGTGATGACAGTGTGATGTCATTGCATTATGACGTCTTCATGTAGAATAAGCAGTGAGTGAGTCGGCAACTATATTTAGAAATGTGTTCATTGGTCGATTTGTTGGGTCAGTATGACGTCTAACCTTTTGGCCCATGGGCTAACGATGAGGTGAAGACCGATCTGGACAATGTTGTCTCAGTGGATGTCTCCAACCTTTTGTGGAACTTTTCATATTATATGTTAATTACTTGATAAATACACCAGTTTTTTTCTACTCTGTACATAGTGTTTTATATTTGTTGATGATATTGTATTTGTGTTTTTATGCTATGTTGAATTGAATACATAGGACCACAATGGAAACAAATCCCCATGACTTTTCTGAGTTATCCTTTTAGCTCAAATGTCTGACTGTACCTCGTGCTGTTACATTTCTGTCTAATAAACCTGATACGGCCATATATAGGCATATGTGGGAGATACGGTTGTCCAGAGACACAGATCCAACAACTATGCCCAAATATGGTGATGTGCATATCCAGTATGGGACTGACCGACTTTAAACTCGGGCACATCGGCAAGGACTAGAAGTCCCGTCGACGAGTCACTATATTTAAAATCAAATTTTCTCATGTAATAACATGCCCAAAATATTGATAAATTATCAATCGAATATTTGATTAAACTACCGATTATCGATAGTTTTGTACAATCGATGAAATCGAGTAAATTGGTGAACTGTTGCACCCTTACATCACTCCAACGAACACGTAAGCCACTCCCTACACCTCTCCCTTCCTGCTGGCATCCCTGCTCTCTTTTTCTTTCCTCTCATCCCTCCTTCCCTCCATCTCTCTCCGTCCCCACCCTTCCAAGCACTGTTGGGGGGGAGGGGGGCTCTCCCTGTGCCTAGCTGCGTTTGAGCTGAGGGCAGCACTTTGTCAGTTTCCTCATGCATATGCAACACACGCTGGAGGTGAGAGAGAGAGAGAGAGAGAGAGAGAGAGAGAGAGAGAGAGAGAGAGAGAGAGAGAGAGAGAGAGAGAGAGAATGAACGAGTTGAATGAGGGATTGAGGAAAAGAGAGATGATGAGGAAAGCCGGTAATGAAGGGCACAAAAAAGAGAAGCAGCTAAAGAGAAGGATATGAGGACAGAGAGAGAGAGAGAGAGAGAGAGAGAGAGAGAGAGAGAGAGAGAGAGAGAGAGAGAGTAATGGGTGAAAGACGGAGAGAGATTGAGAGAGCAAACATTTGAAGTGGAGGTAGAGAAAGCAGCGTGGGTGGAGGGTGAGGGGGTGAGAGAAAGATAGAGTGTGCAGGAGTCAAAGCTATTAACCTGTAGGCTCTGTGTGTGTGTGTGTGCGTGCATGCATGCATGCGTGCGTGTGTGTGTGTGCGTGCGTGTGTGTGTGTGTGTGTGTGTGTGTGTGTGTGTGTGTGTGTGTGTGTGTGTGTGTGTGTGTGTGCGCGTGTGCGTGTGCGTGTGTGTGTGTGCGTGCGTGTGTGTGTTAATCTACGGTTAGCAGGGACACAGCTGTGTCCTGAGGGCCAGGCCAAGCCAGGCCTGTCGCTGTCAACCTAGCCCTCCCGTCCTCTCCACCAACCATGATGGATTGGTCAGCAGCTCCGGATAATCACCACGCCAATCACGTGCTCTCCTGGCCGAGGGGGGGGGGGGGCTGGGGCACCCTGCGGCCAATCACCGGATCGGCACACGCAACATAACCACAACAGGTTGTGTATAGGCGAGTACAGGCAACTGTATGTGTGCGAGTGTGAGTCTCCGTGCAACAACTTTCAACTGACCCTATATACGGTTCACGGCTCTTTTGTGACGTGCACATAAATTACTGGAGACAGTAATGAATTCATGTACACCGGCCACTCGCATGTATGCTAATGTGTACACATGGCGCTGTGACCTAAATACAGTAAGTGCCGGTACGCATGCAATTTGGAAAGAGCGCAGACATTTCAACGTATAGTTCTGCTGCAAAGTGAAATCCTGAGCGACCAGGGGCCATTTTGGTCCTCAGAGTTCATCACTAAAACCCTATATAGAAAGGACAAATCATCATTAACAAAAAGACTTGTTTCACAAGGTTCCACAGATAAATATTGTGAAAATAGTTTTTATAGTATAGTTTGTTGAT
>NC_137620.1:24725514-24763014 GCF_963280865.1 Gymnoscopelus braueri | reverse complement strand
CATCAAGTTAATTGGTTGCGAGCTGGGTGTCGCAATCAGGCATAAGAAACGGAGAGATTTAAGCCATTCTATAATACGGGGGAAGCATGCGGTGATCCAGCGTTCTTCCACATTTCCATTAGAACAGGATTAGTTGTGGTGTGTGGACGGTATGTCAGCGCCGATAAAGACGCCTGACTGCCATGTTTCACAGGATTACGCTGTGTGCTAGCGTAGGCCTCATTAAGATAACTACAGCTACCGTCTCCGCTGTAGCATTTTCCCTGTGTACGCACACTTGTGTGTGCGTGAGTACAGTATTTTGTTGCTGTCCGGCAGAAACCTCATATCTCCATATCTATTTACATTTTTTTCCGTAAATTAACACCCTACTTGATCATACTACAGCGTCAAAGTATCAGACGATTTGCATACGCGTGTGTGGGTGTCTGGCCGCTATATCGGCGGTGTGCGATCTTCTAAGAATGCAGGCACAAATACGCCAACCCAATGTCAAAGCCTAATGAATGGTACAGTGCATAACGTTGTAATTTCCTGTACCTTATGCGGTTCTCTCCCACATGGAGGGGCTGAGAGCGCCGCTGCGCATGCTTACCGTTAGCCAGGGCGCCGATAGCGATCTAGCGCTATGCTGTTGAAATTGGCCCTGGCGGGGTTGGCAAAAGTACAATAGATACCGCGATGATTAAGATGCTAATGTTAGCCTGGCTTTCTGACAGCTGTGGCCTATGACAGGACCTGCTAATCTTACACACTGTCAGACAAGCATGCGTAATCCATACACGGGCGCGCGGCGAAACGCTTCCCGTGTTGCTGGCTGACCTTCTCGGCGAGGGTTGATGACCTCATTGTATGGATTGTTCCAAGCGTGGGGCTTCCTGTGATGTTGACGGAGCATGCTAAAGTGAGGAGTGGGTGCTGAGCCGACTGAAGCAAGCCAAGGCAGTCGATGCATCATTAGACTTGCTAATTGTTGTTGCATCCAAGAGTTTGAATAATAGCAAGCCAGAGCTGCAGGGATCTGTGATGTGTGTGTGTGTGTGTGTGTGTGTGTGTGTGTGTGTGTGTGTGTGTGTGTGTGTGTGTGTGTGTGTGTGTGTGTGTGTGTGTGTGCGCGCGCTCGCCTTTGGGAGGAGTATACTGGGCTCAAAGAATGTACTCTATATGTATTTAGTTTGTAACTCCCACAAGCCATGAGTCCTTGGGAGGATCAGGGTTGACCTAGTGAGATTTAACAGAAATAAAGTTGGGCTTCATACGGCATGCCCTTGGGTCCTGCATACACATACTGCCAAGGTCAGTGGTTCCTACAGTGGGTTCCAGGGACCCTCAGGGTTCTTTGAGGGGGTTTGAAATGGATCATTACAGGTCTGTAACTCTGAGACTTATGGGGGTCCGTGTATTGAAATTGAAAGGTTTGAGTTTCACTGGCCAAGGTCACACTTCAGAAGGAGTGATCCTTTGGGTCCCTGGAGATGGAGAGCGGCATGGAGAGATGGATGGAGATGGAGAGAACACGTAATAAACACTTGGCTAATTGCTTTATTTGTTGACTCCTCCACTTATCTACACGATTGCCATGAACTGGTTAAAATGTCTAGGCTGAATGAGAGCCAGAGAAAGAAATGGTTGTTAGGCATCGCATTTGTAGACAACAATGCCACTTAAACACTGGTCCTTGAGAGAGAAGATGAGAGACAAAGACAGAGAGGAGAGGAGAGGGAAAGAGATAGGGGGAGAGAGAGAGAGAGAGAGAGAGAGAGAGAGAGAGAGAGAGAGAGAGAGAGAGAGAGAGAGAGAGAGAGGCTTTGAGAGTGTTTGACTAGAGGAAGCATTACACCTGTTTTATATTTAGTTGTATGGCGGTGTCGCACACCAAAAATAGCCGATCTGAAAGCTCACAATGCGTCGCACTGAGACGCGTTGTGAGCTTGTACATCTGTTATTTTTTGGTGAGCGACACCTCCACTCAGTGGTAAAGTTTGAGTAAAAAGTACAATATTTGCCTCTGAGATGTAGTGAAGTAGAAGTAAAAGTACTGAAAATGTAATATAATCCAGTAAAGTGAAAATTCCGCAAATGTGAACTTAAGTACAGTACTTGAGTACATGTACTTAGTTACTTTCCACCACTGCCTGCACTCAGCTAAGTATAAATAAGGCATAATGCTTCCCCTAGTAGTCGAACACTCTCAAAGCCTCTCTCTCTCCCTCTCTGCTTTAGTCTGGCCTAATGAGCAGTTTTGCTGCGAGACTGAATAAAGAACAGATACCTGGAGAGTGGAAGAACTGGGCAGAGAAGGATGTTTGGTGTCTGATCAAGGGGAGCTCCAGTAACTTCACATGGAAACTGAACAGAGCAACCCTGCGTTTCGACACCGCTGACTTCGCCCCGCGGTCAGGATAAGGGGCCTCGCTCGGCACAACAAAACATTTGATGCATCAGAGAAACAAAAGTACTCTCCTCTCAAATCAACCTTTGTGGAATCTAACCACTGTGGCTGCTCCGTTGGACTGGGAATTAATTAGCAAAACAAAAAAGGAAGAAGAAAAAAAACTTTTGTTGGAGCGTGGCAGGCTTGTTCCAGAGCATTTTCTCCCATTAGCACCAAACAGACAACATATTTGACCTGGATCAGGACTCTGTGAAACACTTTGCTGTGTGGAATTTTCAGCTAGTGACTACATCAACTCCAACTCCATCGTAGTGAACTTCTCTGTGACTCACTCCATTGCAAGTATCTCCGTCAGTCTCGCCCCAAAGGTTGAACAGTAACACCAGAAAGGGTGCAACAGCTAATCCAACTAATAGTCAGGTTGCTTAGGACCAGATTTTAGGAAAATGTGGACACGGCTGACAAAAGCGCCACATTTTTTCTATATGTTCTCCATCACCATAAGTTTCATTTTGGACGGGGAGCCACGTCATCACGATGGTAGAAGGCGGCCATCTTGGATTTCAAAGATGGCCACCATGTAATATCTATAAGTGCCAATATCTCGGTTTAGAAGGTCAATCTTGGTGTCAAAATATATGTTTTTGGGGTCAAGGAATTCAATAAAGCTATTGGGAATATCAACAAGTGACTATTTCTGCCATGATTTGGACATTTGGTTCATTCTGGCAATATATCTGATATGAGCGGTGCGTCATAATCACCCGTTGCTGAGCTTCGTGAGATGTTTTAAACCACATCGTGTTGCACCGCAAACTTAACTAAAACTGTCATTTACTCGACTAATTAGTAAATGATAAACACACAAAATGAGAAACACATGGCGTGGCTTCGATGTGGATCTCTGCCGTCATGGTGATGATGTCATATTGATGACATCACTCTGGCCCAATTATGGAGGGGGCGGCATCCTGCACACATCGGTGTTGCTAGGCATGCATGGCAACCGATTATGTTTTGAGTGAGGTCAGACCAAAGCTCTGCTCAGATATACAGTATGAGGTGTGAAGTTACTTTAGACTTCCACTTCTAGACCAGAAGATGGTGTGTCCACACGTGTTGTGAGAGAAAGGGATACAGAACTTTGGTAGACTTTGGAAGAATACAGGGAGATAGAGAGGGCACATTTTCCAGCCTCAACAGAACCTACAACTCTGTTCCCATCACAGTCCATGTACAGCAGCAGCGCTGACCATGAACCGCCACTCCTGGGAGGAGTGTGGTCCCAATCCTCCCAGACTAAGCTCTCCTGTTCTGAGTGTACCTTCATGTCTCATCCGAGCCACGACGACCTCAACCGCCAAACGCTGAGGCATGGACATATCTGCTCAGAGGCCCGTCAGCAAATAGTCAGCTCTGTAACCAGCCGGAAACAAGGAGACACAGACCCACCAAAATCTCAAAGTCATCAACGGTTTACCGAGGTTTTAACTCAACCAGGAGATGTAAAGAAAAATCAGACGATTTACAAAGGAAAGAAAACTCACATCTGTAAACAGTGTCACAAAAGTTTCAGTCAGTCAGGTAGTCTGAACAGACACCAGCATGTCCACACTGGAGAGAAACCTTTCCACTGTAAACAGTGTGACAAGAGTTTCAATCAGATAAGTCACCTGAAGACACACCAGCATGTCCACACTGGAGAGAAACCTTTCCACTGTAAACAGTGTGACAAGAGTTTCAATCAGATAAATCACCTGAAGACACACCACCGTATTCACACTGGAGAGAAACCTTTCCACTGTAAACTATGTGACAAGAGTTTCAGTGTCTTAGGTAATCTGAAGAGACACCAGCGTCTCCACACGGGAGAAAAGCCTTTCCACTGTAAACAGTGTGACAAGAGTTTCAGTGAGTTAGATAGTCTGAGGAAACACCAGCGTATTCACACTGGAGAGAAACCTTTCCTCTGTAAACAGTGTGACAAGAGTTTCAATCAGATAAGTCAACTGAAGACACACCAGCTTGTCCACACCGGAGAAAAACCTTTCCACTGTAAACTATGTGACAAGAGTTTCAGTGAGTTAGGTAGTCTGAGGAAACACCAGCGTGTCCACACCGGAGAAAAACCTTTCCACTGTAAACTATGTGACAAGAGTTTCAGTGAGTTAGGTAGTCTGAGGAAACACCAGCGTGTGCACACTGAAGAAAAACCTTTCTACTGTAAACTACTGTAAACAGTGTGAAAAAAGTTTCAGTAGGTCAGATAGTCTTAACTCATTCACTGCCAGGCTTATTTCAGCTTGTTGATCCATATGCCAAAGGCATTATGGATCAAACGGAGAAAAAAAATTCTCCGTTTATATTTTAACATTGAAGTGGATGGAGAATTAACTTTTTGAAAATCGTTTTCTCCTAGTTCCTTTGAGATTAAAAAAAAAAAAAATAACCAAAAAAAAAAAAAAAAAAAATATATATATATTTTGATTTTTTTTTTTTTTTTTTAGGAGACGTCAAAAGACGTCATTGGCACTAATGGCGCACTGAAAACGGCCGTCAAAAGACGTCATTAAGATACACCGGCATTTGTGAAACATGTATGATGATGATCCATAATGATCTCACAGAGCATTCTAATCCACGCTGGAGGCTAATATAACCAAATCAGGCTGTTACTGCATGCTTACAGAGAGAGAGGAGCAACGATCCGGTGGGAGATTACCATAATGCTTCATTTATGCATGTACCACATGCTCCTACCAAATATATAAAGTTATGGTGATGGGACGCATGTGGAAAGAATCTAGTGCTTTTGTTCGCTTTGTCCACATCTGGACCTAAGCGACCTGACTAATTGCCAGAATGAACCAAATGTTCAAATATTGGCAGAAATTGTCACTTGCTGATATTCTCAATAGCTTTATTAAATTCCTTGACCCCAAAAATAAATATTTTGACACCAAGATTGAACTTCTAAGTGGCTTGGAAGCCGAGATATTGGCACTCATAGATATTACATGGTGGCCATCTTTGAAATCCAAGATGGCCGCCTTCTGCCATCTTGATGACGTGGCTCCCCGTCCAAAATGAAACTTATGGTGATGGAGAGCATGTAGAAAAAAATGGGCGCTTTTGTCAGCCGTGTCCAAATTTTTTTGATAACAGCCCTGACTATAATCGCTTGAATCGATTATACAAACAATCCTTATTTTGGGCATGCCATTATGGGCAAAATGTTGAAAAACTATAATAGACAGACAGACAGACAGACAGACAGACAGACAGACAGACAGACATGAATGTGGACGCAGGTGGAAAAAAGTGTGAATGCCCATGGTTCTCCCGGATAGTAATTTTTATGATGTTTTTTCTGTTTCCCCCCGTCTCTCGGCTCCTCCCTACCCCACCTCCCTCTCTCTTTCTCTCTCTCTCTCTCTCTCTCTCTCTGAAAGCTGGTCTCCGTCATGCTGTTCTGTCAGTGGGCGGCCTAGCCAGACAGGACAGATTATATGTATATATGTGTGTGTATATATATATATATATATATATATATATATATATATATATTATGGGTGTGCCGATACACAAATGTCACGATACGATACACGATATTGGGCTCACGATATCGATAAGATACGATATACAGTATGGCACTTTTTTATTATGAAAATATATGGGGGGGAAAAAGCGAATGCAAACAAATACTTCTGTTTTTGTGTCATTATTATTGCAAAAAATATATATATAAAAAAAATACTTTATTGTGGGGACGATATATCGGCACACCTCTAATATATATATATATATATATATATATATATATATATATATATATATATATATATATACACACACACACACACACACACACACACACACACACACACACACACACACACACACACACACACACACACACACACACACACACACACACACACACACACGCACAAACAATGCCCCGTCCATCAGCAATATGATTATCATAACTAACTAGAAAATGTGCTCCTCGGAGCACAAGTCTCCGCCAGCAGACCCGTGCTATTTTAATCAATTGAAATCACTTACCCTATCTTTAACCATAGTTTTCTGGGAATGTTCTACCTGAGTTAGAACATTCCTTTCGATGTTCTTTACAGACTCTTGTACTTTTTCTTCCAGAGATTGTAGCAATCTTTGCTGTGTCATGTTGTCAGCATTTGTGCCTCGTCTTCGTTTTTTGTCATTTAGGGATTCTTTGTCTCTGTTTAGTGTTCTTTGTCTCTGTTTCTTAGCTTTGGCCTTCTGCGCCTTTGCTTCTTCATCAGGTTTCAGATGATGATTTGCTGCTTCTTCAGTTTGCGTAATGGGAGTTAGTTGCATTGTGTGATCTCAGCCTCTCCTGTCTAAGCTATTTATATATTTATATTACATATTGTGATGTCACGTGAAACTGACCAATGTTAGGTGTTGTCAGAGGGACACACACACGCACGGACGGGTGATTTGTACTGGAAGGTACTGTTCCAATCAAGACTGATTGATCCTGTCTTACCTCACTTCAAAATGCATAAATGGCTTTTTGAAGTGACACACCTATTTATAGGATTTTATTTCGTCATACCTCTCGCTAGCCAATCAAAAGCATTGGTGACAACATATTGTCACGTGTCACGTGAAGCTTGACCAATGTTAGCTTGGCTAGGGGGGGGGGGACACACAGCGGGACGGAGCGAAAACATACTCTCCGCCTCCGGCGGAGACAATAATGTTCTATACGTAATTATAGCCATCCTGTTCTCTCCCACAGTGCTCTGCTCTATCCCTCTCCTAGCCTCACCCCCCCACCCCCACCTCCACCCCACAGCCCACCTCCACCCCACAGCCCACCCCATCCTGGTAGCCGGCACGCAAATTAATAAATGGATAATGAAAGTGCCATGTTCCTGTGGGTGGTGTGTGTGTGTGTGTGTGTGTGTGTGTGTGTGTGTGTGTGTGTGTGAGTGTGTTTGTGTGCGCGCGCACGCGCGAATGTGTGGTTTTTTTACTATACTTGTGAGCACTCACAAGTATAGAGTAGAAATAGACAATTATCCTGATCCCCACAAGAGAAATGGTTGTTTTATGGTTAAAAAACAGATACGGGCAGTTAGGCTTACAATTAGGAACAGATTCAGCTTGGCGTCAGTCAGGGTTAGGATTTCACATTTAGAGGTTAGGTTTAGGGGTTGGGGTTAGAGCCTGATAGCCGCTGTGAGCTTGTAGATCGGGTATTTTCGGCTTTCGGGTTAGGGATAAATGTCAAAAAGCGCAAAAAAATGCATTCACAAAATCTGCATCCTAAAACGTTGCTGTCCTCTCAAGTATATTAACACACACTATGGGTGTGTGTGTGTGTAGATGGAGTTGGGCTGGGAGGTGGCCGGTGCCGCTGCCTGCCTGCCAGGGCCACAGTGGTGGCGATGGCTCAGCTCACACATCCGGGGGCTGATTCATAATTAATGCTGGTTATAATTGTGGGGCGAGAGCATGACACACACACACACACACACACACACACACACACACACACACACACACAAAGAGAGAGAGCTAGAGAAAGAGAGAGAGAGCTTTGGGAGCACGCACGCACGCACGCACGCACGCACGCACGCACGCACGCACGCACGCACGCACGCACGCACGCACGCACGCACGCACGCACGCACGCACGCAGCTGACATTTTATGTGGCTTTCATTTAGCCAGTGTTCCATTCCTTATATCATTAACATTTACACACACGTGCGCACGTGGCCGTGCACACGCCTCGTATCCATTCCACTCTGTGGCTAATGAAATGTCTCGCCCTCTGCTCTCCTCCTGAAGAGCACTGACCAGGAGCACGCTGCAGACTAAACATACATTTTATTTCTCTGTGCATGAAGCGGTGCCTGAGAGGTGGTTTGTCGGTGTCAGTGAACTGTATAAACATTATACATTGTTGCTGTCGGGCAGAAAACCTCTTATCTCCATATTCTAACTTTTTGTGGGTTTTATTTGTAAATTAACGCTCTACTTGATCACACTACAGTGTCACACAACAGCATCAAAAGTAGTAGATCCACAAGCCGTATAGACCTGCTACTTTTGCTGTTTTTTTTATTTGAATCCAGTTTTTGACATATGAGGTTTCAGGTTTCCACCCGACAGAGACTATTTGTTTTTGATCGTTTTATTTCTCAGGGCATGAAGCACAGCGGTGGAAGAAGTAGGCTACTCCGATTTTTTTACTTGAGTAAAAGAAGCAATATGCCACAGCACAAAAAGTAAAATACCTGTATTCGGAATTTGACTTGTGTAAAAGTACAAAAGTATTGGCATTAATATATACTTACAGTCCAAAGTAGAAGTTCAAAATGCTTAAAACGTTTGTCAAAACCTTTTCAAAAATAGCAGATCTACAAGCTCACGACGCGTTGTGAGCTTGTAGATCGGCTATTTTTGAATAGCCGAAGAATACAGAAAAAGGCTTAAGAAGTTAATGCATGATTTGTATTAATAATCTAAATCTACTAAGTAACTAGTAACTAAAGTTTTTAAATAATTGTAGTGGAGTAAAAAAATCTATGCCTCGGAGATGTTGTTGATGGAGTGTAAGTATAAAGTATGAAAAAATTGACATACAATACTCAAGTAAAGTAAAAGCACCTCAAAATTACTACTTCAGTAGAGCAAATGTAATTAACTGTAGTTAATACTTTCCACAACTGACCACTGAAAAAGAGTGTATTTTTCAGAGAGTTCTCAGTGCAGATTACGCTTCTTAATTACCGTTATCACACTGTGTGCAGTGGACCGAGGAAGGAGCCACAAGTCTCTCACCAAATGACTAGACCATACACATAATTAGTTGATGAAATTATAAGTCTAAAACATCCTTTTAACCACACCAACCCTGGAGTCCCTATTTTGTGCATGCAATTATAGGCAAACATTTTCACATTTTCCAAAATGCCAGATCTACTGTACAAGATCTACAAGCTTCTATATATTCGCTAATGGTCATACGACAAAGGTATATAGGGCTTAAGTGGTTAAAATAATTGACTAAAGTTCCGTGCCTCAAGTACATTTTGTTCCCTGTTAAACAGATAGATCAGGTTTAGGAAACGCCATTTTAAAGCCAACAAAAAAAAAGTCCGGTGGCAATTTCCCAAATGCCCCAAAAGACTAAAAGCCGCTATAAAACCTTCAAGAGGTGGACATAGTCGGGTGTGGGTTTGTGCACAATAAGAGAGGTTTCTTCTAACAATCCCCCACGTGCTCTGTTTAATCTCCCCCTTGGGCGTGGACACATCGACGCCCGATAATGAATACTTAATTATAAACGAGCATTTGTGATTGAATATCGAAACGGTGGCTCCTCTACTCTCCTCCTGTCCTCTCGCAGAGCGAACGCCGGCCGCAGATACCCGTAGACGCACTCTCTCTATTCATGCATTCCCCTTTACAATCACGTCAGCCGGGGGAGGGAGAGAGGCGACGGCTTATAGCGCAAGCAGCTCGACAATAAAGTAACCTTCGACTCCTTTTCCGACTTGTCTCCACTCCTCCGCTCAGTAATGAATGGCACTATCGAACCCGAGGAGATGTATAGGGTCCTGCCGAGGATATGAATTAGAGAGATTAATAATGCATTATCAACCTTGAGAAAGGAGAGATGGATAGAGAGAGACAATGAAGGGGTAGGTGCGTGAGGGGGAGAGCGAGGGGGAGAGAGGGAGAGAGAGAGAGAGAGAGAGAGAGAGAGAGAGAGAGAGAGAGAGAGAGAGAGAGAGAGAGAGAGAGAGAGAGAGACATAGGGTACCCTCATGGGTCTACACAGAATTGAATGGACACAAATGTAGGAGGCCATTTATTTCAGGGGTCATATGAACAGCAACGTGACTTCTCTCTTGGCTGCTTTAGGATGTCACAGCCGGAAGATGATATGACATGATTGCTTGTGTGTGTGTGTGTGTGTGTGTGTGTGTGTGTGTGTGTGTGTGTGTGTGTGTGATTCAGATTCTGAACACGTGTTGATAACCTCGCCGAGTGGAAGAGGCTCTCCGGTGCCCGTGCGCGTCCGCAGACACGAGTCGCGAAGCGACAGTGTCGCTGTAATCAGCGGTCACTGATAATTGGGTCAATCCTTCGCCGCTCGCGCTACGGCTGAGTGAACTTTGATTAAGAAGCACTCGGCGGCAGGCCTCTTTCCTTAGAATTAAAAGATGGGGCGAGACCGACGCTGAGCTATTAGCAGCCTTTAGATTCAACAGGCCACTGAGCCAACAGAATAGCAATCAAATGATGATGAAGGAGACCATGAAAGTGTCTGCAAAGAGGAACGTGTTTCAGAAGCAATTAAACCTACATTTTAACTTTAAACCGGCCTAAAAATTCATTAAATGTGTAAAAACAAAAATCAGAAATACATTTTCAAAAGATATATATATTTTTTAATATTTTCAAAATAGCGTAAATAGCTGATCTACAAGCTCACACTGTGTGGTATTTTGACACGTTATGAGCTTGCAGATAAACTATTTCTGTTATTTGTCGTACGACAATGTATATACAGTAGGGCTTAAGTGGTTAGTTAAGTGACAAGAGTTGTTGTCGAACCCTCAACACTAGAGCTATCCACCTGAGCAAGCCACTTTGATCAATCACAAAAGTGTCCTTCAAGGGTCTAAAATATAGCATCAAATCCACAGGTGTAGCAAAAATAGTAACACGTCCTGACAAACAAGACAGGCCCGAAGGGACATGTTTGTTTTCTTTGAGCTTTGGTACTCACACTTTTCTTTTTTTCTCCAAAATGACTACACTCGAAACTGCATTTCCCCACGTTCTTCCTCATCACGTTGCACATAAATCCTCCTGGGGCTCTGCGAATTGGGTTTCGTTAAAAGTAACAAGCTAACGCAGACAAAGGTGGATTGATGCGTTGATAGACAGACGTACACCAAAGTTGAGTGTGTTCACATTCTCACTGGCGGCAACAACTGACCCTGAGACAAACATCAAAGCCTCTCGCAGCATCTTTGCCAAACACCCCCCCCCCCTCCACACACACACACACACACACACACACACACACACACACACACACACACACACACACACACACACACACACACACACACACACACACACACACACACACACACAATAGAGGGTATGATGCTTCTTCTTTGTATTCCTTGATGAGTGTATGGAGCAGTTATCTCCTCCTCCCTGCCAATCGATCCATCCCCAGGGACACCTGAGGCAATCAGGAGGTGTTGATTGGTGTCCTCGCGCTCCCCTGAGCCGTCCTTTCCACTCTCGTCAAGTCTGCCATCTCCTTTGCTCTGTCTCTGTCTCTCTCTCTCTCTCCCTCTCTCTCTCTCACCCCACCTCTCTCTCTCTGTCTCTCTAGTGGTAAGTACATTTACTCAAGCACGATAGGAACTTAAAGAATATTGCTGTTGTCGGGCAAACCTTGTATCTCCAAGTTTCACCGTTTAATTTTTTTTTTACGTTTGTTGGTAACACCTCGGAGTTGTGAGCTTGTTGATCGGCTATTTTCACTACTTCAAAATGTTTTAAAAATAATAATGAAAAAGGAACTGTTTTGGACATACAAGGTTTCCACCCGATAGCGGCGATATACTATAATGGCTCCACTGATCCAAGCCGGGAACATGGTGGGTTGATCATAACATGCTCTGAAAATGCACGTGGCCCACCCATATGACCACTTAACACGGCGGATGGGTGGGCCCATGAATTTCAAGCGGGCCCTTCCTTATCAAGAAAAGGTTGAGAAACAATGGTGTAAACTGTAATGTACAATTTTGAGGCACTTTTACTTAACTTGTGTATTTCCATTTTTTAATACTTTGTACTTCTACTCCACTATATCTCAGATGCAAATATATATATATATTTTTTACTAAACTCCAATTATTTGAACTACTTTATAGATTTTAGTGTACAAAATATGTAACCAATAAGCCCACAACATCGATCGCTAGCCTTAGATCAAGACTCTCGTAGATGGATTTTATCGATTTTGTAATTTTTATATCTACGAGAGTCTTAGCTACCGCCCTGGAATGTCACCAACGAAGCCCGTACTTCTCCAAACATGTACAAATGCGAAATATAAGGTGCTTACCCGCGCCCCAAATGTTAACCGTGTCCGGAGTATTTGTGCAATGTATTAGTCCATATATAAAGAAGTGTTTTAATCCCATTTCTGTCGGAAGTTCCCAATGGGCGGTAGTGACGGGGCGCATCCGGAATTACACTCAATGTAAACAGGAAGTAAACGAGGGGGTTAAAATGGCGTCCGGCTTGTGGATCTGCTACTTTTGATGCTTTTGTATGACGCCGTAGTATGATCAAGTAGGGGGTTAATTAAAAAAAAAAACTGAAAAGGTTCGAATATGGAGATAAGAGGTTTCTGCCCGACAGCAACGAAATAGGAGTTTTACCACGGTTCTCCGTTTACTACTCACTATGGGATATCAGCGCCCTCAGGCGATGAGACAGAGCAACACACACGCTCCCGGTGCCAATACTGATTGGGCTAAGGGTATGTCACGAGTCCGGAAGACCCGGGAGTATAAAGCTCCCTCGTGACGTAGGCTCTTCCTCTTTTCTCCACTCTGCAAGCGAATGCGCAGAAATTCACACACAACAAAGCAAGGAAATTTTCAACTTAACCCAATGCGGGAATACGGAGTATATCCCCACGGGAAAATCCTTGCAAATAAGTTTTCTCCCGGAACTTATTATTAAGTATTTATTTATTTACCTATCCTCTCAGTTTTCCTTATTTCTTGGTCTGTTCTGGAAAAGCCGGTTAGCTAAAAAAGCCGGTTAGCTGCTAACACCGGTTAGCAGCTACTAGCTCATTCATTCATTCAGTGGCTAGGCTAATACTAGCAGCTACTAGGCTACGCTACTGGCTAGGCTTTAGCCTGTTGTTTTCCCAGACCGAGGACCAAGATGGAACCACCGAGGAGTTGCGGGGTCGCGGAATGCGACCCCCTCATCGCCGCAGACGACCCCCACCGCATCTTCATCCACTGCTTGGGGGTCGATCACGCGTTCTGCGCCAGGACCCACCCGGGTGAGACAGATGCGTGCCCTAACTGCACGAGGTTAACCGTTTCTCAACTTGACGCTCGGCTCGTCAGGGCTAGGACCCTGGTTGGCTGGACTAGACGAGATAACGGTGAGACCTCCACCGCCACCGGACCGGGGACCCCAGTCGGGCAGCACGAGCGGCCCCCCGGCTCATGGGACCCCCACCGGTGCCGATGCCAAGACTAGAGCGTCAAGCGTCCACGACGCTGACGCCACCTCCCGCCGCTGCTGCTGCGATGGGGGCTTGTCCCCACCGCAGCATGATAGCAGCGGCCCTCCCTCCCCCCCTGTCAGCGAGGAGTCGATGGCTCTTCACGATGACGACATGGCGGAGGACGGGGAAGTTTTCCTGGAGCTCCCGTCGTACCAGGACACCCAGGAGGTGTCCACGACGAGCCCCGGACGGGGAGAACCTCCCGCAGCCACCGAGGAAGAGATCCTCGAACCTGTGGCGGCTGGTTTCAACGAATGGCTAGCCTCACTAAGCAACAGGTTGTTAGCAGCGCTGTTCTAGCTTAGCTTGCTAGGACAACACCAGCTCGTTAGCCTCTTCAGAGCCGGCGTCTGTACCACGAAGAACGAGGCTACAATCGGGTGCTTTGAGACACATAAAGGGTTTTCATAAGAGTATGTTGAACTGTTTATGCTGTTTCCACTGTTCTGTGTTTTATTCTGTTCCATTAAAATTCCCAAAATACACAAGCACACTATCCAGCCCCGGTCAGGAGGTCACGACGCTAGGGGTCCCTGGGGGTCCCCGGGCGTCGATGCTCTCCTCTATAAGCCCATTGTGCCTATCAGGCCTGCTTTCACAGCATGATAGACAATAATGGGATACTTCTCTGCCTGTTTTCGACAACTGTCGGGGTGCATCGATGCATAGGGATCACTAGGTGGTCCCCGTGTTGATAACCACCCCTTTATAAGCCCAAAGCGCTTGGAAAGTCCCTTGGTGACTTTCCAAACGCTGCTGGGATGAATACTGTGCATGATATGAACAAGACAAAGGTAATAAACCCATTGCTAATTCTATACACCAGTGTACATGGGTCACGCCAAAAAAAATTCCAATTCTACCATCCATCCGGCAGAGGGCGCCAGAGGCCCACTGTGGGAAGGAAGGTTTGCAAGATGGCGGCGCGGGTCGAAGGTCACCCCAATATTTACAACTTCCTTCGGTGGAGGTGGCTCCGTCGCTTCCTTTAGCCAGGCCAAGAAGCCTAGACAAGATGGCGACGGACTTTGTAAACACAAGGGAGCAGCGTGGAATGCTTCCGTACTCAGTCACGTGACCCCCACGCTTGCACGGGCCCCGTGGGTTAGGTGTCGACGTCGCCTGTTTCCATGGAAACGGATGTCAACGTCTCTTCACTCTTGGTGAGTTAGCCGTGACTATTACTAGCTATGGTATGCTAGGTTGGCATAGCCTCCAGTCAAGCTGCTGTTGTTTTCATTTAGTGGCTGACTAGCCTCACTAACATCGACACAGTTAAAGAGCAGTGTTGTTTTGGTGCAGTGCTTAGACAGTCCCCTAAAACAACACGTGGTGGCCATAGCTCTCCTTCGTTCTTGGTTAGCCAAACAACTACAGGTAGCAGCTAAAGGCTAAAGGCGACCTGTAGCTAGGCTAGACTAGACCAGGCTAAGCTTACAGGCTAAGCTAGTTAGCCCTTTGTCTACACTACCACGATGGAGGCTCAGGTTCACTGGGTGCCTTGAGACAAACATAAAGGGTTTTCATAAGAGTATGTTAAACTGTTTATGTTGTTTTACACTGTCTTTGTGCTTTATTTTGTTGCATTAAAAATGTACTAAAATACACAAGCACATTATCCAGCCCCGGCCAGGAGGTTACGACGCTAGGGGTCCCAGGGGGTCCCTGGGCGTCGAAGGCCTCCTCTATGAGCCCATAGAGTCAGGCTGATGTTGTTTCACTTAGCGGCTGACTAGCCTCACTAACATCGACACAGTTAAAGAGCAGTGTTGTTTTGGTGCAGCGCTTAGCCAGTCCCCTAAAACAACGCTGCGGTGGGCATAGCTCTCCTTCGTTCTTGGTTAGCCAAACAGCTACAGGTAGCAGCTAAAGGCTAAAAGCGACCTGTAGCTAGGCTAGACTAGACCAGGCTAAGCTTACAAACTAAGCTAGTTAGCCCTTTGTCTACACTACCACGATGGAGGCTCAGGTTCATTGAGTGCTTTGAGACACACATAAAGGGTTTTCATAAGAGTATGTTAAACTTTTTATGTTGTTTTACACTGTCTCTGTGCTTTATTTTGTTCCATTAAAGATGTCTTAAAATACACAAGCACGTAATCCAGCCCCGGTCAGGAGGTCACAACGCTAGGGGTCCCAGGGGGTCCCTGGGCATCGATGGCCTCCTCTATGAGCCCTTTGTGCCTGACAGGCCTGTTTCACAGCATGGCAGACACTAACGGTCTCTAATGGACGCCACAGTACGAGTCCGCTGGACCGCGTGGCGACGTCATCGGTCCCCGTGGAAATGTGCACGTTGCCCACGGGACTGATAACAGCAGCGCCCCCTCCCGACTCGCTCGCTCGGTGAGCAGCTTTTGGGAGGGTTGCAATCCGAATCTGTTTTATCCCAGTACATCAGCGTTGCACTGTGTTTACTGGTTAAGCTCGGTACGGCAGTGACACACTGTGGTTGTACTGGCCAGGCTCCCCTGAACAACAACAACACATTGTGGTTGAACTGGTGTGTTTTCCACATGCCTTGTGTTACTTCCTATGTCAGACGAGTGTGTCTCTCTCATGCGGAAGATAAAAGCAGCCACGACTCTAAGAGAGAAGGTTCTACTCTCTCTCTCTTGAGCATGAGCGTTACCAGAGAAATATCTACGAATCAGAACCGACTGGTTTTCTGTTCAAAGCTTTTTCTGGTGAGAAAAAAGGGGGGGGGGGCGTACGGCCCTTTCTGAATCTGAAGGGCCTCAACAAGTATCCATTTCTTGGTTGACGACCGTAGAAGCTGTTGCAAAACGGTACATCAGGGGCACTGATGGGCGGGCATCAACCTCTAGGTTGCTTGCCTCCACGTTCCAGTCTGGCCTCCACACAGAGAATTCCTGCACTTCGGCTACAAAGGGGAGTGTACGAGTACACGGTTTTTCCCTTTGGTATGTCATTGAGCCTGCGAGTGCTCGTGCAGTGTACCAATGCGGCCATAGCTCCACTGCGGCGACAGGGGATCGGTCTGTCGACTTAACTTCGACGACTGGTTAATTGCTGGCTCAGAGGAGGAGGTGGCACGGCACACGGCCGTGGCCCTCTCCCACCTGACGTCGCTATGTTCACAATCAACGTCCAGAAGAGCGTTCTGGTTCCATCTCAGCGGACCACCTTCTGGGGGATCTCGCTGGACTCGAACACGCTCAGAACGCGGCTGTCCAAGAGCAGGTTAGACAGCGTCTTAGCTTGTGTGAGGTCTTTTCGCGTAGGGCGTCAAGTCGCTTACAAACTAGGCATGCAGGCGGTGAGTCTCATGGCTTCAGTCATTCACCTAATCCGCTTGGGCAGGTTCTACATGAGACCTGTATAGAGGTGGCAGCGGGCTCTTCGGATCCCACTCACCTCAGGCTTTCAGCAAGTGGTGGTGTTTCCAGGGTGTCGTGGAGACACTCGGATCGTGGTCGCAGGTGGCTTTTCTGTCCCAGGGGGTCAGTATAGGCGCTGTGATATCACAGATGGTCATCACCACGGACGCCAGCCTCACGGGGTTTTTCCTCGCTCTCAAACAGTTCGGTGCTCGGTTTCCGGTTTGTTCTGTCTCGATCAGAACATACAACACCGCGACCATGTGCTATGTCAACAAGCAGGAAGGTTTGGCCTCCCTGGTGTTGGACGGATTGGCGTGCGAGATGGCGCTGTGATGCGACTCACGTCTCGCGTCCATTCAGGCGTTCCAGGTGCCGAGCCTCCTGAACGAACTGCTTTATGCCTTCCCACCAATAGAGCTGATCCTCCCCATGTGGGGGAGGGTCAGGCTCCGAGGGTTGTTGATGTTGCTGGTGGCCCCAGCATGGGACACGTAGAGGTCAGGAGATAACTCCTCTCCTTCACGACGTGCCTTGGGCCCTCCTTGTCGGCAGGGACTTGCTGCGGCAGGGAGGGGGGACGCCCTCAGGACCTAGACCTATGGGTCTGGCCCGTGAGAGGGTGAATTTGAGCTCGTGTGGCCTTCCCCCTGACGTGATGGCTACCATCCAGGGCGCAAGGGCCGTGTCCACGAGGAATGCTTACGAGGTCAGATGGGGGTTGGAACAGTCACCAGTGGTGGTGGCTTTCCAGGCCTCGATGTGTAGCATTCTTACTTTCTGCAGGGAAGGCTAAATCAGGGTTTATCCTTCTCGACGGTGAAAGTGTATTTGGCTGCCATTTCGGCTTGCCACCTAGGTTTCGACGATGGCAAGACGGTGGGTCAGCATAACTTCGTGCGCCGATTTATGAACGGCGCCAGAAGGGCTAGACCGGTCAACAGGCCACTGTTCCCAGTCTGGGAGTTGACGGTGGTGCTGGAGGCACTGTGCCGTCACCCGTTCGAGCCTTTTGAGTCTATGGACCTGAAGGTCATTAGTCTAAAAACGGTCCTTTTGGTGGCCCTGTCCACGGCTAAACGGGTCAGTGACTTGCATGCGCTCTCGGTGAGCCCGGAGTGCATGAATTTTCTGAACAACGACAGGAGGGTTTTGCTTAAACCAAACCTGGCGTTCGTTACAAAGACCGGGGTGGTGGCCCCAGATCCGGTTGAATTGGTGGCTTTTCATCCGCCTCCCTTCGCTTCGGCGGAGGACAGGCGGTTACATTGCCTCTGCCCGGTGAGAGCTTGAAGCTCTATTGCCAGAGGACGGCGGCCAGTCGCTCATCGACACAACTCTTTGTCTCTTTTGGCGTGGGGGTTCAGAGGAAGGCGGTCACCAAAGCGACGCTTTCTAGATGGATCCGTGATGCCATTAAGCTGGCTTATGTGAGTAGTGGTGTCCCTGTCCCGGGGGGTCTGAGGGCCCACTCTACTAGAGGCATGGCTACGTCCTGGGCTCTCTACAAGGGAGCTTCGATCCAGGAGGTTTTTTACAGTCTGGACGTGGCGGCGTCATCAATGGCGCACGCTGTCCTGGGTGTGGCTGCTGCCTCCAGGTCAGTGGAGGATAGGGAGTAGGCTTGGGGCCTTTTCTCCATATCTTCCGACTTCCTCTTTAGGTTTCCTTGGGACCAGCAGGGCTGTGTCTTGGGGATAGGGCCCTGCTCCTCATTATTATGAGGCGGACTGTGTCTGCCTGTTAGTAAATAGGGCAGACTCTAGGGTCTGTCAGGGCCTACTCTTGTTATCTATCCCGCACCCCAGCCCGGTGGGCTGGGGGGGCGCCCAGGGGCCGTGAGGTCGTGGACCTATGGCCTGGGGGTCTTAGGTCACGTCCGGGGGGGACGTGACCTAGGAGCTGAGGGGCGTGCGGGGTTGTCAGGGTTGTGTGGCTCATTACCTCAAGGGGGGTTTATGAATCCCATAGTGAGTAGTAAACGGAGAACCGTGGTAAAACTAGAGGTTACGAATGTAACCCCGGTTTTAGTAGGTTCGGAGTTTACTACTCACCAGACACCCCTTTCTGTGCGCATTTGGCATGCAGAGAGGAGAATGTTAAGAGGAAGAGCCTACGTCACGAGGGAGCTTTATACTCCCGGGTCTTCCGGACTCGTGACATACCCTTAGCCAATCAGTATTGGCACCGGGAGCGTGTGTGTTGCTCTGTCTCATCGCCTGAGGGCGCTGATATCCCATAGTGAGTAGTAAACTCCGAACCTACTAAAACCGGGGTTACATTCGTAACCTCTAGTTCTTCTTCCACCATTACTGCTCTCTCTCTCTCTCTGACTCTCACTAACTAACCTCTCTCCTCTTGTCTGTGCTCTCAGTCCCTCTCACAGATAACATACAGTGAGTACTTACTATCTGCCTCTGAATCACTCACTCTCTCTCTCTCTCTCTCTCTCTCTCTCTCTCTCTCTCTCTCTCTCTCTCTCTCTCTCTCTCTCTCTCTCTCTCTCTCTCTCTCTCTCTCTCTCTCTCTCTCTCTCTCTCTCTCTCGTATAGAACCACACAGCCTTTTATCTTCGTCTCGTGGCATTCAGTTGGACTTCATGAACTGCTGCGGCTTACAGTTTACACACCATGTGCCTGAGAGGTGGTTTGTCGGTGTCAGTGAACTGTACAGACATTATACATCGTTGTTGTCGGGCAGAAACCTCCTTTCTCCATATAACTTTTTTGTGTTTTTCCCGTACTCTGTGGCTAATTAAAATGTCTCGCCCTCTGCTCTCCTCCTGAAGAGCACTGACCAGGAGCACACTGCAGACTAAACATACATTTGATTTCTGACCGTTTTTATGTCTCTGTGCATGAAGCGGTGCCTGAGAGGTACATGGTTTATAACATTATACATCATTGCTGTCGGTCAGAATCCTCTTATCTCAATATTCTAACTTTTTGTGTTTTGTTTTTGTAAATTAACGCCATACTTAATCATACTACAGCGTCACACAAAGGCATCAAAAGTAGCAGATCCGCAACCTCGAAATGCGGATCATAGAAAGTGCTACCTTTATTTTATTTTTTAATTATGGCACATTTGGAAAGCTGTGAGGCGTGGAAGGATGTTCTCTGACAGGGTTGGAGTGGGCTGAAGTGATTAATGATATGTTTTTTAATAATAATAAAAATCTACAAAGTAACTATTAACTAAAGTTTTCAAATAATTGTAGTGGAGCATTACACGCGGGAAGTAGGGGTGCTGGGGGTGCTGCAGCACCCCCTGAAAATAATGTATGAAAAAAAAAGAAAAGAAAAAAAATACAATTATTAAAAGCATTTTTGTTTGTTGTTGGTCGTTATTTGGGGGGGGATTTAGTGCAATATGTGTTCTGGAACCGAAGCAACCGAATTAAAGTAACAAAACCCTGCAAAAAGGTTTTAAAAAACGGAAAATAACCGAAAATAACCGAAAATTTGCTAGTCACAGACGCGCGCGTGCATGTGCACGCATACAGCACCCATACCCTAAAACATCTTTCCACGGCTATGTAGTGGAGTAAAAAGTACAATATTTGCCTCTGAGATGTCGTGGAGTAGAAGTAAAAGTACTGAAAATTGGAAATACTCCAGAAAAGGAAAAATACCTCAATATTGCCTAAGTACAGTACTTGAGTACATGTACTTAGTTACTTTCCACTACTGGTGGATCCAGAGGCGTGTGTATGTCTGCTGTATATAATGTCTGTAATGTCGAGAAGCACAGTTTGCGATGGGAATAGTAAATAGGCCTACTGCCGAACGCAGCACATTACAGCAAGCAAAAAAAAACACACAACACTAAACAGCCAGGAGTTAAGATCAGAACAGAAGGGAGAATTAAAGATTGAAGATAAGACGAACTGATGCTTCAGAGTTGGAATTCAGCCTTGAGGGAGATGTGTAATGAGATAAGCAGCATTTCAAGTCATAAAAAGAAGACGATCTTTAACTTAGTGAGTAATGATTTTGGCTGAGAGCTGTACTTTGGTTCAGAACTCTAGGCAGATAAAAGGGCCCTCCCTGCTTCTTCTACACGGGGAGAGAACTAGGCATTCACCCTGTACTGAATTCACAGGAAACATGTCATGTATTTCATCATTACAACGGCGGATTCACACCAACAGCGGTAGCGATTTCTACTGCTGCGTTTTCCCACTAAATGGGTGTTTACAAAACGTTTGAAACCCCCACGTCACCCTTGTCTGCCCGCCTAGTCCACTCCCATTCCCAGACCACAGTGCGCTTGCACAAAGATTTTCTAGTTTAAAAAAAAAATAGCAGATAATAGCAGTAATTTTGCTGGGGACCCCCCTCAAGGACCCCTGGGGTCCCCGGACCCCACTGGTCGAGTCAACTGTGATGACAGTTGCCTCCTGTCATTAGTATTAAATAGTTATACACATTAAATCCAGTTTGCTGATTCACAGTAACTCTGAAAGCGTAAAACTAGATATGGCAATTTTTACACTCTCTCATTTGGAAATGTAATAAACACTATGGATTTAACAGTGAAAAATCAGTCTAATGGAAGTGGTAACTATGATGAGAGAATAATTTCCTCATTCTCTTCATTCTATTTAACTGGCTACGTCTCTTAGTAATAAGACATGCGGAATAACTACAGATTTAATTAAAATCGTTTGATGACCTTACAGATACATTTAGTACATAAATGCACACGTTTTACAGACATTATTTCCATGGGGGACATCAGGATATATAGGCTAGAGCAGTTGCACTTTTGATTTAGTGCAGTCGTTCTCAAAGGTGGGCCCAGGGACCCTCCATTGAGGGGGTTCCAAATTGACCCTTACAGGTCTGTAACTCTGAGAGTGTACAAATGGAACCAAATGGACCCTAACCGCTCCATTTGGTTCAATTTGTACACTATAAGAGTTAAGGGGATCCTTGAAATCAATCTAGTTTGAGAACCACTAATTTAGTACATTCAGATCGACAGTACCATTTAAAATGGAACCTCAATGCTTGACAGAACTACCATTAGCAGAACACGAATAGGAGAATCACCCCGAACACGGCAGCAACTAAAGTGCGGTCCCAAGGACCACAAATTCAGCAGTCGGTACCAGCGTGTGAAGATCAGAAGCATGACCCAGAAACAGTGGATAAAAGATACCCTCGGTCTCCCTCATCTTTTCTCCCGTGTGTGCTCCCACCCAAACTCCATCGGCGACTATTGATCTACCGGCGTGCGTGTCTGTTAGATTGTAGGAGCGATCAAAGCACCCGTGAGGACCCACCCATACCGTTGTGAAGCGGGGCGATCGATCCCAGGGTGTGCAGCAGCCTTTCCCGTGTACCAACCACTGTGCTCCCGCACGTTGTACCAACGCTGGATGCTCTGACCGCAAGCTGTCGCTGAGTAATGTGCCCGCATTAATTTTAGGACCGCTGTACTAGAAAAAGCATTACGGTCCACATTCATCTGCACACGGCGGCAGCCGTATACGTTTCTGCATGGCGCTGCTGTCGGGCGGAAACCTCGTATCTCCATGTTTCAGCTTTTTGTGGTTTTTTTTGGGGTCTGTAAATTAATGCCCTACTTTGTCATGCTACGGGATCACACAAAAGCTCAACATGCATGCATTGTGAGCTTGTAGGCCTATCTGCTATTTCTTTCTATTTTTAAAATTTGGAAAGTGAAAGTGGTCGCAAGTATGTCTGTGGGTTTTTATAAATACTGAGCCAATGAAAAGTAACAACGGCTTGTGACCAAATAATAACTACACTGGATCCACTTCTTTTTCTTTTTTCCATTTTCTGAAAAGTAACCGTTTTGCACATACAAGGTTTACACCTGAAAGCGGTGACGTGCATTCAATCGTGTGTACATTGTGTGTGCATTGCGCGGGTGTATGTGAGACGGAAGCTAAGTCAAAAGTGCATTTATGTCATCCTGTGAGTGCATGGCTCCCTTCCGCCTCGCTGCTCTGTCAGTCACAGTAATGGGAAGGGAAGGCCAGGGCTAAATGACTGCTAATGGGAGATGACGAGGGAAAGCTTAGCACTATCCTAGCATACGCTAACTGTGGATGCATATACTGGTGAAGAGGGAAAGCTTAGCACTATCCTAGCATCCGTTAACTATGGATGCATATTGCATATACTGGTGAAGGGGGAAAGCTTAGCACTATCCTAGCATACGCTAACTATGGATGCATATTGCATACACTGGTGAAGAGGGAAAGCTAGGCACTATTCTAGCATACGCTAACTGTGGATGCATACTGTAGCTACAGCTGAAGAGGGAAAGCTTAGCACTAGCATACGCTAACTGTGGATGCATAGCTACAGCTGAAGAGGGAAAGCTTAGCACTAGCATACGCTAACTGTGGATGCATACTGTAGCTACAGCTGAAGAGGGAAAGCTTAGCACTAGCATACGCTAACTGTGGATGCATAGCTACAGCTGAAGAGGGAAAGCTTAGCACTAGCATACGCTAACTGTGGATGCATAGCTACAGCTGAAGAGGGAAAGCTTAGCACTATTCTAGCATACATTAAAGCCACATGTATGCTTCGTCGCGCGATGGCGTCGCACGCCTACAAGCTAACAACACGTTGCATCCGCAATGTGTTGTGATCTTGTAGGTCAGCTATTCTCGGCGAGCGACTTAAGTATGAATTCGGCCTTAACTGTGGATGCAAAATGGTGAAGAGGGAAAGCTTTGAACTATTCTCGCATACACTAACAGCGGATGCCTAATTGGTGAAGAGGGAAAGCTTTGCACTCATCAGCGCAAAGCCATTTGTAGAAACCAAGGATGAAGAAAAATGTTACAGTGAAGTACCTTTCCTCCAACTAATGCAAACCAGTGCACTGTTATTGTAGATATGAGAAATCAAAATATGCACATTCCCATCTTCTAAGGTTAAATGAAAAATGACAGTGCACTGTTCTTGCATAGTAACTTGCAGTTTATCCTTTTATTGGAGAAAAGTCAAACTCTGACAGCTGTGTTTAAAGCTCCGGGAGAAAAAGCTGAACCTCTGCATAATGAATTTGATAATAAAATTATATCACTGAGTACATCGAATTGAAGATGACAGTTAGTTCATCTCCATATAAAGGACATCAGCTTTTTTTGCTAGGTCATAATTTGGTGAGTTTTGCTGAGGTGAGTGGGGGGGGGGGTATAATCCATTACACAGGATCTAACCATGGAATACACTACGGTATCGACAAATTGCAAAGTCAAGAAATTATCAATAATAGTGAAAATAGCAGATCTACAAGCTCGTAACGTGCTGCAATGGGTTGTGAGCTTGTAGATCTGCTATTTTCACTACATTTTAAATAGGGCTTAAGTGGTTAATTCAAAATGTAGGCTACGTTTTCCCTTCGCAGAAATGTAGTGGGGTCAAAAAGTACAATATTTGTCTTTGAAATGAAGTGGAATGAAAGTCAAAACAAATTATAATCAAGTATAGGGTGTAGGTCTACACATACTCAAAAAAGGCACTTAAGTACAGTACTCAGGTAAATGTAATTCGTTAGCTACTGTCCACCACTGGGGATCGATCTGAAAGCTCCTCTTTGACATAATGTTCAAAGACCTACTGTAATTGTTACTGAGAAATGACGTTGAAAATGAACGTGTATCTCCCTCGCAGACTAGGACTATAGGGCACCACCAGACTGTGCATTCTAATCCCTTGCTAAGTACGCTGTCGCTTACAGGCGACACACATGCTCACAAAACAAACATATAGACAGGTGAGGTGAGGCGATGTGTGTGTGTGTTTTTCAGCCAACGCCAAATGAAGTAAGGCTGTGTGTCCACCAAAGAGTTTCTTCCCTGAAAACGCAAGGCACTCGCCTAAAAATGTGTCCAAACGTTGAAAATATTGCAACTCTCGGCAAGCAGATGGAAAAAAACGCAAAAGAGATGTTCATTGCCATAAGCTTGTCACGCTGCATGGCGTTTCCAAATATGCGGCGCTCCAATTGTAAACAATTAAAAACATACGCTGCGCCTTGGTGGACACGTTCCCTTAGGGTAGGGTTTTGACATTGTGGAGCTGGAGATTGAGACAGATATACATATGATAGATAAGCGAGTGAGGGAGAGAGAGAGAGAGAGAGAGAGAGAGAGAGAGAGAGAGAGAGAGAGAGAGAGAGAGAGAGAGAGAGAGAGAGAGAGAGAGAGAGAGAGAGAGGGCTGAGGATTAATGAACAGACAGAGTGAACGTAACAGAAGAAAATGAAGATGAATGATCTCTCGGTCTGGAGGGAACGCTATGTTTCATTAGGAGAAGTACGAGAAGAAGAAGAAGAAAAAAACAGACGACCGCAGGAAAAATGAGGCCCCCTCCACCACCAAAAAGAAAGATAACGTGAGAAGGGCGATAGAGAGAAGAAAGGAGACGAGATAGACAAACCAACAGCGACGGAGACGGAGGGACAGCTATTAGCGTCCAAGACGTATGCAACAAGAGAGGACAGCAGGAGAGAGTGATGGATGGGAGGAAGGATGCTTTGCTAGAGGGGGGGGGGGGGGGGGGGGGAGAGAGGTGACCACGATGGCAGGATGAGGAGGAGAAGGGGTAAGGACGTGGTGTTTCTAAGAGAGACAGAGAGAGAGAGAGAGACAGGAGAGGGAAGTGAGAGTCAAGAGGCGGATTGCTGAGAGAGAGAGAGAGGGAGGGAGGGAGTGAGAGAGAGAGAGAGGGAGAGAGAGAGAGAAGGCAGGGAGGAAGATGAAAGGAGAGGAAGGTGAATACTCTTGGACAGGCTGTCATGATGATGAGCAGTTCCCGGGACGGACTGCTCACACCGACGTCCTGAACTTGACTGACCCGCACCGCTTACGAGGGAGAGAGGGAGAGACATAGAGAGAGAGAGAGGGGTGGGGGAGGAGATGAAGGGAAGGATGGAAGGACGGACGGATGGACAGATCCTCCTACCCTACTGTACAACTAAAGAGGCGGGAAAAAAACTGAAGAGGTTGGCATGGCGGACGGAAGGAAGGATGGATGACAGGCAGAGCGGAAGGAGGGGTGGAGCTGACCTGCCCTGCAGAGGATGGAGAGAGGCGAGGTGAAGGGAGCGGAGGGGAGGAGAGGAGGAAGGGTTCACTTTGAACTATAGCGCTGACATGCTATGCAGAGGTGGGAGAGAGAGACAGAGAGAGAGCAAGAGAGAGAGAGAGAGTACAGGAGGAGAGTGAGGGAGCGAATGGAGAATTCTCAGACACGTGAGGATGGAGGGTAGGCTTGTCTGATCTGGCCTGATGACTTCCTGTCAAGTGGAGTGATAGAGCGAAGGAGGAGGGGATGGAGGGAAGGTGCGAAAGAGGTGGGTGGCTCTAGGGTTCAAGAGTGAGCTCACTAGCTTAGTTTGGGGGGAGGGGGAGGGGGCTGTGTGAGAAGGCTGTGAGAAGGCGACGCACAAAGCTTTTCAGCAATGACCCGGAATTATCGATCCATGCTTGTCACAACAACATGGTATATTTCTTCATGGTCATTTATTGACAATTCATTGTTTGACTGCTGACAACAGCCATGTTTGCAATAATTAAAAGCTAAAGAAGAAAGAAAGAAAGGGATAAAGTTAATTAAACTAATCACAAAAAGTGATTCCTAGATTTACTGCTTCTCAAGGCTTAATAAATGAGGTCTTCTTAAGGACAAGTGAGGGAAAAAAAAGTTTTTGTAAATGTTTCGAGGCACACCAAATCCTGCGCTTAAAAGGACATCAATGAAAGCATTTAACACTTACCAGTACACAACATGAGATTAGCAGCAAATCCAGTTTAAACACAGAAGATTGCAGGGATTAAAAGTGAACATTTGAAGTATTTTGTCATTACTTGGTTCATGTAATTGTATTGCCATTCTAATGTTGCTGTACACATCCTCCACGACAGGTGAATGGAACAAGATTGACTAGACAGCACAGGAATCTAATATAAATCTAATAGAAATTGTGCATGGCACAGCCCAGAATAAGAACATTAATAATAATAATAAACTTTATTTGTATAGCACCTTTCATGACATGAAATGCAGCTCAAAGTGCTTTACAGAGCAAGAATACAATTACGGTTAGAACCAATTTAACAATAAGGGTTGGGCAATATGGACAACATCAAATATATATATTTCCCCCCCTTTATTTTTTTTACCAAATAACTCAATAACAATATTCTGATGATAATGTAATATAATGATGAAAACAACATTTATCTATTTATGGTATTATGGCTGCACTACGACCAACTTCACCTCCCACCCACAGAGATGATCACAAAACGTATTACATTATTAAGTAGGCAATTTTCTGTTTTTGTCATGTTGTTGTTGTGATGTTGTAATACATCGTTGCTGTCGGGCAGAAACCTCCTATCTCCATATTCAAACTTTTTGTGTTTTTTCATAAATGAACGCCCTACGTGATCATACTACAGCGTCACACAAAAGTATAAAAAATAGGAGATCTGCAAGCTCGAAACGAGCTTGCAGATCTGCTATTTTTGCTGCTTCTGAAATTGAATCCTGAAAAGTAACAGTTTTGGACATAATGAGGTTTCCACCCGACAGAGACGATATGTGTGACGACCACGGATGGAAATGCGCTTCTGGCTAAATCCGGCATGTTTACATGACTTCATGTTCAATTAATTCATTTCTTGTACATGTATTGAATGTCCTTTAACGCACACTGTCCCGTATGAATAAACTAATAAAGTGGCCAGAGGAGCGGAATGCGAGCGGAGGGAGAGAACAGAGGGAGGGACAGATGAGGAAATGAATAGATAGAATAGATAGTGAGGGAGGTAAAGAACATGACAGAGAGACTTCCAAAGGCAGGTGGGAAGTAACTTTTACTCACGTACTGTGCTAAAGTAAACTTTACAGGTACTTTGACTTTACTTGAGTATTTCTATTACTTTATGTACTTTAACTTCTACACCTCAGAGGCAAATATTGTACTTTTTTTACTCCACCACAACTATTTGACAGCTTTTTTAGTTACTTTGCGTATTTTAAATTATTATTACAAAACAAACCTGTATATTAACCACTTAGCCCTATTACTGTATATACGTCAGCTATTCCAAAATATCCGATCTACAAGCTCACAACGCATCGCGACGCGTTGTGAGCTTGTAGATCAGCGCTACTCGACCGTGGCCCGCAGCCCCAACGCAGCGTCTCTGCGGCCCCTCATGGTCAAACCAAAAAAAAAATCATTTTCGCTCAAATATATGGGTTGCTTCATTTTTTTCCAAAAACAAACAGACAGACATACATACAGGTGCGTCAATTGTTACAGGTATAATGCATAGTTTTCTACGCATTTCGTTTTTTTGGGGGGGTTTGACCCCAATTTTTTTCAGCCGCGCGGCTTTGCCGTGCGCCCAGGATAGGTGCCCCTTATTTCAATCTCTGGGAGTTGGCAACCCTAACCTTGCCATACCTTAGCTTTTGCTGTAACTGATGCCACTGGACATACACACAAAATAAACAGGTACAGTGAAAAGAATATGATGTCAAAATGTACATTTTCTTATAACAATAACAATGTGTAGTGTGTTACAAAATCGAAAAATCCTAAATAGGACCGACATTTTTAGCTTGCGGCCCCTTGGACTTTTGGTATTTTGCTGAGTGGCCCCTGAGCCATCTTAAGTTGAGTAGCCCTGTTGTAGATCTTCTATTTTTGTAAAAAGTTTGACAAATTTAGAAAAATCTGGAGTTCTACTGTACTTTGGAACTGTAAGTATATTTTGATGCCAATACTTTTGTACTTTTGTATTTTTACATTGTGGTATACTTTTACTTGAGTACTTCCTCCACCACTGAGAGGGAGACTTCCAAAGGTATAGAGAGAGTGGAGTGGAATGAAACATGCGAGAGGAGAGGTGGGGGGCCAGGTTGACTGCATGAAGCTCACAATCGAAGAAATTCCCAGTGGAGTTTTACATCAATTTTTTACGCGCACGACGATAGCAGACCCCTCGCTCTCTCTCTTCTTCCTCTCAACCCACACACGCACGCGCGCGTGCGCACACACACACACAAATGCAGGTATACATTAACACCAGTCCTCCATTTGCAATACCCTGTGAGCGTGCAAATAGATTTTTGACTCATGAATACTTATGGAGGACTTATATTACATCATGCATGTAACGATTAGCCTCTCCACACACACACACACACACACACACACACACACACACACACACACACACACACACACACACACACACACACACACACACACACACACACACACACACACACACACACACACACATTATAGTATTCAGTTCCACAGGGAGAGCAGGGGGAGAGTGATAGGGTGTGGGTAGCAATTGATAACCCCTGCTTGAAATCAGTTTGGGGCGACAGCTTGCTCTGGGGTTGAAAAAGATATGCCAGCGCGTGCACGCGCATACCGACACGCACTCTCACATGCCACCGATCACACACACCCACACCCACACACACACCCACACACACACAGCACATGAATAATGTCAGTGTTCTAGTGAAGTATTCCATCTCAAGCGACATGCACAGCATGCATTATCTCTGTCATACCTACTGCATTATTAAACATTGTGGCATTTGCTGGTGTGAAGAAGCTAAATGTAGAATTTACGCAGTGTAAATGGTGTGTGCTGTGTTGGGTATGAGTGTGTGTGTGTGTGTGTGTGTGTGTGTGTGTGTGTGTGTGTGTGTGTGTGTGTGTGTGTGTGTGTGTGTGTGTGTGTGTGTGTGTGTGTGTGTGTGTGCTCGCGTGCGCACGTACTGCAAATCACACACAATGAAAAATTCTGCTTTTTGAAAAAAAAAACCGCCTTTCGTACAAATCATTGCCGCCTATCTTCATATTTGCAAATTAATGCCCTACTTCATCATACAAAAGTGTCGCACAAAAGCAGCGAAAATAGCCGATCTACAAGCTCACAATGCGTCGCCATGTGACGCGCTGTGAGCTTGTAGATCGGCTATTTTCGCAAATTTTAAATGGTTCTGGACATACAAGGTTTCCACCCGACAGTAACAATGTACTGTATCACTGAGGCAGCCGGCATCGTTAGCAGAACCACAGTCGTTAGTCTGAGATAATCTGCATAATGGTAACACCCCCCCCACACATACACACACACACACACACACACACCACCATCCCCAAGTCCCATGAGCCATCATCGCCTCGCCTCATTCCGAAATGTATTTTGAGGACTTTTAGTGACGTCTTAACCAAACAAAGTTTCTACGATTTCACTGTCGCAGACTTAATTTCCAATGCCGGAAAATAAAGCCATGACAGTTTTGCTCTCATCATCTCAGTCGTTTGGTGCAACGATGGTAGTCTGAGCTGGTTAAGTCAGGTCCTTTTCTCGTCTTCATGGTTCAGAGCAAATCAAACATGTTCATTGTTATCGCAAGTCTCGGCGTATGCTCATGTGAAGTTCAAAAACTTCAAAAGAAGAAGTAGAAGCAGACACACATAATGCATGGAGAGTCCAGCAGACTGTCTGTGGACTTTTGCCTTTTTCCGAAGTCCAGTGTACAATGCATATTACAGCACAGCTATACAGACTAGATATTTCTCATGGACGCGTGGGTCTCACGGACAGGTATGCCGTCCTTGTGCGGTGTCTGTGTAATCTGAGTAATGTCTGTCTGTGCTTCATAGCCATCCGTCTAGATCTTGAGATTTGCACGGCAATCATTTTCTTCGTCCGTCTGCGTAGTTGTCTTGGCGAATATACATTTTGCTTATGAGCTGGGCTTTATACTGAGAAACACTTCTCATATAGGACCAGTGGGCTTTACACTGAGAAACACTTCTCATATAGGACCAGTGGGCTTTACACTGAGAAACACTTCTCATATAGGACCAGTGGGCTTTACACTGAGAAACACTTCTCATATAGGACCAGTGGGCTTTACACTGAGAAACACTTCTCATATAGGACCAGTGGGCTGTACACTGAGAAACACTTCTCATATAGGACCAGTGGGTTTTACACTGAGAAACACTTCTCATATAGGACCAGTGGGCTTTACAATAAATGGCGGAAATAGCAGATTTACAAGCTTACAAAGCGTGGCATTGAGACGTGTTGTGAGTTTATACTGCAAATCTGCTATTTTGGAAAAGGTGTAAAAATGTGGTTATAAACCGGCAAGCATGCAAAAAAATAGAAGATTCAGAGATTGGGCCACAAGTCAATTTGCGGTGCTATAGCACTGAGGATGAGAAGTGAGGCCGCTGCCAAGTTGTCAGATCAGGCGCCAGGACCAATTTGGATTTCCAGCGCACACATCTGCTGGAAACGGCGCTGGAAGCCAGCTCATTTCCACAAAGTCACACACACACACACACACACACACACACACACACACACACACACACACACACACACACACACACACACACACACACACACACACACACACACACACACACACACACACACACACACACACACACACACACACACACACACACACACACCTCATGTTAAGTTGTTAACATGTGTAAGGTTATCCCCTGCACTTGATATACGACATATACAGCATTAACTGTAGTTAAAACGAAAAAGGACATAGTGAGTGAGTCATTCAGATGCATTTGGAGGGGGTGGTGGGGGTGCAGTGGGGTTGAGGAGGTTGGATCGTGTTTAGTTGTGCACATGCAGAAAACTAAATGTTTTATTCATCCAAGACATACGGCCAATTTCACTTGTCAAAGCGTTTGTACAGCGGGAAGCGAGTGCTTTGCACCCCCCCCCCACCACCACCCACCCACACACATAATAACCTCCTCTCTATCATTTCATTTTTCTGTCCAGTCGGTCAACTAATGAGTGTTTGTTTCTTTGTAAAGTAATTAGAAAATAGTGGAGAGGGAAGGAAACGGGAGTGTGGCGGTGAGGGAGGTCAGAGAGAGAGAGAGAGAGAGAGAGAGAGAGAACAGTAGTGACGTACCCTCCTAGTGAAGTACCCTCCTAGTGAAGTACCCTCCTAGTGACGTACCCTCCTAGTGAAGTACCCTCCTAGTGATGTACCCTCCTAGTGAAGTACCCTCCTAGTGACGTACCCTCAATAGTGAAGTACCCTCCTGGTGAAGTACCCCCCTAGTGATGTACCTACCCTCCTAGTGACGTACCCTCCTAGTGACGTACCCTCCAAAGTACCCTCCTAGTGAAGTACCCTCCTAGTGATGTACCCTCCTATTGATGTACCCTCCTATTGATGTACCCTCCTAGTGATGTACCCTCCAAGTGTTGCTGATTGTCAGAGCCAAAATGACTGACCGCAATCCTCTGCTAAAATCCTGCCCTTTAGATATAATTTTTGCGTGAACACTTGCTAAATGGTAAATGGTGCATTTATATAGCGCTTTTATCCAAAGCGCTTTACATAGATTGTGCATTACATTCACCCATTCACACACACATTCATACACCGATGGCGGAGGAAACCATGCAAGGGACCAACCTGCTCATCGGGCGCAATCAGGGGTTCAGCGTCTTGCTCAAGGACACTTCGACACTAACTCTTCTGGGGGAGCCCGGGATTCGAACTGGAAACCTCACGGCTTCCATCCGGCCGCTCTACCGGCCACTCTACCCCTGAGCCACTGCCGCCCCTACTGTCCCCCTTGCTCTAAAAACAATTGAGCGCAGTCCACGTGATGGTGTAAATTATGTTTCTCACTGTTAAGTGTTGCCGAGGCGTGACCATGGGTTTGGATGAATCAAGACCTTAGTTCAGTACGGGGGGGATTAGCCTTGTGCTGAGTGGCAGTGGAAGCCAATGGATCATACGTTATGGTCTCTGCAAGCACTAATGCTTCAGACAGAGATGTATATGGATGGACTCACTGCCGCCAGCTAGAATACATTAGACAAAACCCTCCACTCTGTCTCAATGGACGGCCGCAGACCACAGAACACATTCATGAACTTGTGTGCGTGCGTGTGTGTGTGTGTGCATGTGTGTGTGTGCGTGAGTGAGTGCGTGCGTGTGTCTGTGAGAGAGTACACACATATGCACACCCGGCTGTGCTGTTTTTCCCTCTATGTCCACGCACACACACAGATACACACAGGCAGGGGGAGTAATGTCTATCCGGCTGTATTGTTTCAGGCCAGCAGACACAGGGCGTATACACAGCATTCACATGGCATCCTAACACTACGCCCTTCCAGGCAAACAGCAACAGCCCCACGTACTTCATCACAGGCTCCAATATCATTGGCTGACATGGAGATTCGCCGAGTGTATTACTGGGGTTTAGGGAATCATAGTCGGGCTGAGTGGAGAAACAAACACACAGAGACACACACACACACACACACACACACACACACACACACAAACAGGCGCGAGCGTGCGTGTGCCAGAAAGTTTTGCCACCGAGTTCATTACTAATTCAACAGTTGACTGTTGTGTGGCGTGGAGAGTTTTATCTGCACAAACATTGACATAAGGCTGGCAGGGAGGGTACACAAGAGGCGTGCGTGATGATGTGAAGGGACGTGCATGCAAAACACACCCACACGCACACACACGCACACACACGCACACGCACACACGCACACGCACACGCACACGCACACGCACACGCACACACGACCTCGGCAGACAGAGCTAATTTATTCCACTAATATATTCTTCTTGATTCCCAGTGATTCCTCCTGGTAGCAGTTTGACAGTTTTGCTTCAGATGGTTCTCTGGGTTGCGGTATGGAGATGCCACGAGACGCCGCTCAAGAAAGCCAAGAGGGTCACAGCCACAGACCTAAGACGTCCACTTCATTAATTCACACATTAATTCACAAGGACCCACCACAGCCCATCAGGTTAGCGGGCGTACTGTAGGACCTTGAGAGTTTTCTGATTGGCGGGTAGGCCGGTTAATTAGATAATTAGTCTCTAATTAGTTGCTAGTCTGCTAATGAGGTGCCCATGCTTCCTAGTCCCCGGATCAGAGGAGAGCGGAGGCAGGAGGCGCCGTGTGGTGCACACAAGTATCAACCGCCCCCGCTCCATGTGCACGCACTTCATAAATGTATAAGTAAGTGCATTGCCTCTGCAGAGAAATGTTAATCTTTGCTCAAATTCTTACTTTTTTATGTATTTGGATGCAGTGTGTTGTGTAATGTTTATATACTGTATATAATTGATACCCAAATGCATCCAGGTACAGTATGTGAATGCAAGGGTCCGTATAAATGACTATAATATATACGCAAATGCATGCTGGTATGTGTGCGGTTTGTGTAGGTGTTGCCGTGTGAGTCGACATTAACCTATTTAAATCCCAGGCAGCCTCCGAGTAATGATCGGAATGTAATTTGCATAGAGGGCAGAGGAAGGATGTGCACATGCGTGTGTGTGTGTGTGTGTGTGTGTGTGTGTGTGTGTGTGTGTGTGTGTGTGTGTGTGTGTGTGTGTGTGAGTGTGTGTACGTACATGTTTTGCTATACTTGTGAGGGCCAAATGTCCCCATAAGCATAGCAGAATTTGGGAAATAGACATTGCATTGACAATTGTCCTTGTCCTCACAAGACATTTGGTTGTTTTATATACTTAGAATGTAGTTTTATGGTTTAAAAGTGTTTAGGTTTAGGGGTTTGGAGTTGGAGCTATGCCAATTCATATTGTAGTTGTGTGCAGGTGTTGTGCACTGCAAATGGCCGATCTACAAGCTCACAACGTGTTGCAGCAGGACCAGCGTATGCTAGTGAGTGTGGGTGTGTCCTGAGAAGAGAACTCTGTAGCCTGACCTGTGTGTTAGGGGGAAGCAGGTGGAGGGGTAGGAAGGGGGGCTCGGCTCTGCCAATGACCAGGCCACGAGGTGCCCTGGCTGGGGAGAGAGAGGCAGGACCTATGGGTGTGTGCGGGGCTGTGGATCAGGGTAGAGGAGGATTGGGAGCGATGGGGAGCAGGTGCGGGCCTGCTCATAGCATCTGTTGCGGGACCAGAGAGGGACAACGGCCAGCCTGTGCATGGCACGATCATCGCGCGCGCAGCGCGCGCGCGTGCGCGCGCGCGCGTGCGTGTGTGTGTGTGTGTGTGTGTGTGTGTGTGTGTGTGTGTGTGTGTGTGTGTGTGTGTGTGTGTGCATGCCTGCAAGTCTCTGTGATGTGCACAAGCGTGTGTACATAGGTGCACGTGTGCCTACGAATGCGTCACCGTGTCCATGTGTAAGCGTGCATGTGTGAAGTGCACGGATGAGTAACCCTCATTTCCTTCCCTCCCTCCCTTCATCCAACTCTCTCTCCCTTTGTCCTCTGCTGTCTCATTAATGCATGTGTGTGTATGTGTGTGTGTGTGTGTGTGTGCGTGTGCGTGTGCGTATATGTGTATATTCATATATGTGCACAGGTGTGTTGCCCCCCCCCCACACAACCCCTCTGTCATTATTACACATTTCCTCTTGTCAATCACAGCTGTCCTGGCCAACCAGGTGGCGGATAGCGGTCAGCTCCACCCCTGAACCGCAGTCCCTGTCCTTCAGGTCCCTGCAAGCACATCACTGTCATTATACTGCTCTTAATGCCCGGAGGCGATGGCACGCACGTGTTCAGGGCGATTAATACTTGTGTCACACCTAAGATAGCTGATCTACAAGCAGCATGACGTGTTGTGAGCCTGTACATCTGCCTCTCTGTCTTTCTGATAGTCAGAGAGACGAAGAAAGTATAGGCAGGAGGAGATGCAGGGTGAGGCGACGAGAGAGGTGGCGAAGGCTAGGAAATGGAGTATAAGGAGAGGTTGGACACCATTGAAGGAGAGAAGGACCTGTGGCTCGACAGAAGGGCCGAGCTGGGAAAAATGTGCGTTGTGAGCACAGGTGCTATTTTTGGTGCGTGACATGGCGCGCAACAAGTAATCAAGCTTTAGCGTGATGAATGTGGGTGTGTGTGTGTGTACCGTATGTGTAGCAGTACACATTGAGAATGGCATTTGGACCTTTTTTTGTAAACGTGTAACCTTTGGAATGTGGGCAGTTAACTAGTTAAACGTCTAAGACATCATATCACTAAATAAAGCTGCAGTCCAACAGTTGAAATAGGGCCTAAAACCTGTATTGTAATATACATTAAGTCTATAACGCATTCTGTACTGCTGTTTTCTTCTCTTCAAATGTTTTTTTCTTATTGTAAAATATAGTACGAGGGAGTGATTTAAGTGATTTATTCCATTAATATTCTGTTAATATATATGTATATACATATTTTTACAACTTAATTTTGGTTAATTAGTCCTAAGCGAGTAATGACAACCGTTTAAACCGTCCCATCCCTAATGTGAGTGTACTAAATCATTTTTTGAAAGACGGATTTTGAGCTGAGAAGTTGTGGGAATCCTTTCACGCTTCTATAAACTGTATTTCCAAAACTTGTGGATCAGATTAAGCAAGTGATTATCATTTTCTAGCTATGATTCTCTACTGTAATGAGATGAAAAGGTTAATATGCAAAGATTTTGAATAATCCCCTGTTAGTTACGTTGGGTCACATTATAAGTTAAGTCAGGGAAAATGTGTGAACGCACACAGATAGATGCATACACAATCACGCTCACAAACGCACTCACGCATGCATGCGTGCACACACAGACGCACAGCAGGCTTGATGGGTTGGAGGGAGAAGGATAGTGGGATAGGTCACTATGGCCAGGGATGGGGGGACATACTGTAGTCAGTGGGGGAAGGTACAAGCTCACAAGCTCTACAAGCTCCCAATGCGTCGCATTGTGGATCGGCTATTTTTGGCGAATGTCGACCCCCAAAATATAGATGCTGAGGTTCAATTGGTTAAAAAATGGGAGTACTTCTTCCACCACTGGACGTACAGGAGTAACAGCGAGAGGCGCGGCGCAGTGAGCCAGGGGCCGGGGTAATGGTCTGAGGAAGTTGGGGTCGGTGAGGTGAGTGCTGGAGGAAATGATGCGATGTTAAGCGGGGCTTTTGTCACACTGTGGCAGAAGAGCAGCATCACATGAGCGCTCAGTTCACACACAATGGCGTGTTTACATGGACGCATGTACTTTGTGCGTGTCGGCGTTAGCATTGCTCCGACAAACAATGCCCGCATTTCTATACTGCACACATACAAGCAAACTAACAAACGTAAGTATTCACCACTTAAGCCCTATACTTTGGTATGTGACAAGAGGCGGCCATAGTTGAATGGTTAAAGAGCCCGCCTGGAAAAACCAAATGACCCAGGTTCGATTCCAGGCTTCAGCAATGTGTCGAACTGTCCTTGAGCAAGACACTTTACCCCCTGCTCCCCGAGGCACTGCCCCCGTAGCACCCACATGCTCCTGTTACTTAGGATGGGTTAAATGCAGATACCTCATTTCACTGTGTATG
>NC_137620.1:24626976-24720314 GCF_963280865.1 Gymnoscopelus braueri | reverse complement strand
ATGACGAACCCCCCCGACATATTCAAACGCAGAGCAGAATCTGTTCTTGAGAGATTAAGAGCTCAGTGACGTGTCAAAGCTTTTTTCTTTCTTTTTTACTTCACTCCATATTGAATCAACTTGAACCCCAGCATTCATATTCTCGGGGGAAAACATTCGCCAAAAATTTAAGATCTTACAAGCTCACAACGTTTGTAGATCGTATAATTCTGGCGAAGAGATTTGGCGTGTATAGACAGAAAAAGAGTGGTCCAAGTACAGAGCCAACCTCCGGTCCAGTTTACTAAGTCTATAGAATCAGTGGTTCTCAAACGTTTTCATGTCAAGGACCCCCAAATTGATTTTTATTTGGCCGCGGACCCACATCTGACCATCTTTTGTGCCAGGGACTGGACTCCCCAGAAGAGCCTGCAGATACAGGTACAAGCTTGCATAGCGTGGCCACGAAGTGACTCGCTGTGTGCAAACATAAAAATGGATAAAGTGATCGTGTTTCCATACTTTTGCTGGGGACCCCCTGGGACCCCCTCAAGGACCCCTTTGAGAACCAATGGTCTACTTTAGAGGGTTTAGAAACCTCGGTATGTTATCCGCATGGCTTTCATGACGAGGGTCCCTGCGTAGCTCTAAGTGCTAACCGCTATTAGCATAATGGATAAAGGGGGTGGGTTAAGCCGCTCCACTGTGGTTAGCATGCCAGAGTGCCCTAAATGCTTGCTGGCTAGGGAGGCTGCCTGGCAAATGGGCTGCGGGTACCGGTGACGGCCGGTGGGAGAATATGACTCCAGAAATGGAAGTGTTTTTTTTTTTTGCCTCTCTCTCTCTCTTTCTCTCTCTCTCTCTCTCTCTCTCTCTCTCTTGTTTCTCTGTCTCACATTCTTTCAGTAAATGCTCTAATGCTCTAATCCCCTTTTCTCATCATTTCCACTCTCTCATAACTACACTTGCACCCATGTGGCCTGAGGCAGGGAGGAGAGAGAGAGAGTGAGAGAGAGAGAGAGAGAGAGAGAGAGAGAGAGAGAGAGAGAGAGAGAGAGAGAGAGAGAGAGAGAGAGAGAGAGAGAGAGAGAGAGAGAGAGAGAGAGAGAGAGAGAGAGAGAGAGGGAGAAGGATAGTCATGGAGAGGGACATCCCAGTTGGAAATATGATTAAATTCACATGGTCCAAGCACGGATATTATATGTCAAGTTAATATAAAGTATATGACATGTGTATATAGTATGAAGGCAAAGGGGTTGTATGTGTGTGTGTGTGTGTGTGTGTGTGTGTGTGTGTGTGTGTGTGTGTGTGTGTGTGTGTGTGTGTGTGTGTGTGTGTGCGCGTGTGCGTACCATAATATCAACATAGCCTGGGGTTAATAAGGGCCAGCGTGCAACAAACACACATGACACATATACATTACAGCAGAGGGGGGTCCATGGTAAATAGGTGAAACCACATCAAATCAATTTGCTTCATGTTCTCCCACCAGGTTTCCCCCCCGAGCTACTCTGGCAATTCAAAATGGAGACCTCTTGGGTCACAAGCTTGCTTCTCTGCCGATTAAGGTTAGTAGCAGCAATATTTATAACGTAACTGCTGAGCATCTGACCTTAAGAGAACACACTGTAACACACCTGGCTTTAAGCACACCTGCATAGGCTACAACCATTCCCCTCCAAAACAACCATTATTCATTCACGTTCTGGGCGCTTAGTTTACCCAGAGAAACTTCAGAAACAAGCTCATGCACTGCAGTGTGAGCATAAATCTTCACCCCCCATGTCTCCCAAACATTCAAGTACAATATACAGTCAAAATGCTTGGTGAAAGGATGACAAAAAAAAGCAGAACTTCAACTTTAACTTCCTTGTCACCTAACATGTTTACAGTTGTAAAAACTGTTCTACTTTGTCGTACAAGCTGCCATTTGCAGTTTCAAGAAAGGTGAAAGAATAGAGAAATAAACAAGATGTCAATATGAGCGGTATACATAAGGGTTAAGAAAATAATGGCAATTAAATAAGGCAGTTAAAATAGCAGCAGATATAATAGCATAACATGTTGTGTATACTGAGTAAGTGGCAGTGATTGTGCAGTAGCAGCAGAGTGCACCAGTGTTGCCATGTCCGCTTATTGTAAGCGACTTTGGGCTTGTTTTTCTGTAGAGTTGCTTGTACATATTGATAGTTGCGGGTTGCAGTTTGGGCTAAAGAGTAGTTGCTTATTTGGGCTTGTTGTCTAATGTTGTTTAAACCAGTGGTTCTCAAACATTTTCATGTCAAGGACCCCCAAATGATTGTCTGTGTATCCCCATCTGAAAACATTTTGTGCCAGGGACAGACAGAAATATTTTAACAACACACATTTGTTTTAACAACATGTGTGTTGTTAAAATCTTTCAAATTTTTCACTTTTTTCCCCAAGATGTTTTAGAAAATTAACAGATCTACCATGTATATAGGTGTTAAGTGCTCATGTGTTAGTCGCTTCTTTTGGGCTTGTTTTCATAGACCTGGTTGCTTATTTCTCTCGCTAAATCTGGCAATGCTGGAGTGCACCTGCAGTCATACATACACAATGAAGTAATCCTGTGTGGCAGCCTGTGCCGTGTGGACAGCCTGGTGACAGGCGGGCTCAGCGCTTGTTCAACAGTGTGATGGTAGCCAGGTGGAAACTGTTTAGAAGTTTGGCGGAATGGCTTTTGGCCGCAGCAGCGGCGTGAACAGATTGTGGCGAGTGGGAAGGCAGAAAAAAAGGTTTTCTTTCATGGGAGCAAGAACAGGATATGACTGCATTTCTTGTGTTTAAAACCACATGAACCACAGACTGAGTCATTATTCTGGGGTCGAACATTCAGCAAAAATAGCAAGTCTACAAGCTCACAGCGCACAGCGTTGTATGCATTGTAAGTGGTTTAAGTGGTAAACATAGTCTTGTCTGTAAGTATATGTGTGCCTATGCATGGATGTCCCCTCAGAAGCAGACCAATCACAACTCATGCGGCTACGGCACAATGATGTCAAGACAAACCGAATCTACTGTAACATTGAATGTTGTTAGGCAAGCGTGTGTGAGGCTGCCAACAGTCAAATTACATAAACACCCAAGATATCTTACTCGTACAGTATGCCAGGGCTGTAGGCTGGATTTGTCTCCTCTCGTTCAAGTAGTAAGTACGTAAGTTCAGGTATTATGGAAAATGTTTTTTGGCCAATACATCCAGGTATTACGGAAGTAAAATGTTGACTACAACATCGGAAGCCAGGAGGAGTGACAGGCAAACCCAGCAGTCTACTTTTGGAACTGGGGAATAACTGCGGCTCCTGCTGTCTAGTGTTGACCGATTGATTGATTGATTGATTGATTGATTGATTGATGGTTATTTATTGTTATTTTTTTATCATTGCCTTGGATTTCACTTTTAATAGATAAGACTTACTGTGACAACACTGTTGTTCTTGCATTGCTATCCAGGCTGTAGCCTATTTATGCATTTGCTCAGTAGTAATTTATGCATTTTATTCACCGCCTGGCTAAATCATTACAATCTTGACAAGAGCATGTGTCATGATATTTAATTTCCAACAAAAACATAATTGAAGCCACAATTAATCTCACAATATATTGTAAATAAAGTGCTTTCTTTCTTGAAAAGCTGTGTTGCATGGATTTCTACTAACATTCATTAGAGTAAACTTGATTGTTATTACAGTTTTTCATTACTTCATATTGTATTTCTTTATTTCCTTTTTAGTTTTTGTTTTCAATTTCAGTTTGTAAGTGGGTTTGCTAGTTTTTCTTATTTTTTTTAATGCTTCGTCTTAGTTTAGTTTGAGTAGAAAAAGCACCCATGTGTTAAGCCTCATCCTACCTGAAAGGCCCCCCCATGCCCCCACCCCACACGGTTTTGCCATTTTAACAACATATTATTTAATCTAAATCATGCTTTTAATCCAGCCTACTCCTTTGTTATGTTCCAACCAGCAGGCAGACTTTGAAATGACCAGAGATAACTAATACTATATAAGCTTTTACATATTATTTGTCAACATGGGTCTTAGATTTAAAAAATGTATGAATAAAATGTAATTTTGTCCAATCTGTATGGTAGAGTATGTTAATACAATATAACCAATATACAATTGGGGTGGTTGTATTTTGTCTCCCTGCTCTTCTATTGAGACATTTAGATCATGTCAAATGTCATGTCTCACCTAGACACAGGATCTGACACGAATTTTGACCTGATGGTCAAGATTAAATTTATGTAATTCAATAATGAGCAAACAGCAAGCAAAGTTCTGCACTTGCGCAGGAAAGCGGGTTCAAATCCGGGGTAGAAGAGGAAAGTTACATAGTGCAGCTTTAAGTCCACCTAGTTCCAACAGGAAGACCCATTTCTATTTACGCTGACCTCAAGCAGGTGGGAAGAAAACAGGAATCACCTGCTCTGTGACTGCTGCACAGCCTGTGTACAGGGCGCCACAGGTTTCTTCTATGCGTGTAAGGATCATAAAAAAAATTCAGCCCTAAAAACATAATGATGATAATAATGGTAGTGAACGTTATTATGTTCTTAACGTAGCGGCTGCATGGCATATTTCTTTTTCTTTAAAAAAATATATTGTTTAGGGCTTTTGTGCCTTTATTTATAGGTATAGTGGAGATGGACTAGGGAGAGAGAGATGGGGAGAGACATGCAGTAAAGATCGTCGGCCGGGAACGGGACTCGAACCCGTGATGCACTGTCAGGCTACATTGGAGCCTATAGGTGCCCAGACCGCTAGGCCAGTCCGGGTGCATTTCAATTAGCATTTTTTTGGAGCTTGTTTTCTGGGGTCGGTCAAACGACTCTCCCTCTGCATGAATACATTACTACTAATACCGTAGAGTACATGACGACTCCATATGAACATAATATACGGTTTGCTGCCTCGTTCACACACACACACACACACACACACACACACACACACACACACACACACACACACACACACACACACACACACACACACACACACACACACACACACACACACACACACACACACACACACACACACACACACACTCCCCCGGCCCTACTGACTTCCCAGAGTGACAGGATGCACTGTCATCCATCATACGGGATGCATAGAGTGAGAGATTACTTACATCTCTCCCATCATGGCCAAATTGCACTGGATGGCTCTCATATTTGGGGGTGATGGCAGTGCGCCCCGCCTTTGCATACAAATGACGGAGTCCGCCATTCGGCTCAGACCAATTTCCCCTCTCCGCTGACTGACAGGATATGATGAGAAAGTGTCTCACATAGGACACTAAAACAACATTATACTAAGGACTGAAGACTTCATAAGAGAGAGAGAGAGAGAGAGAGAGAGAGAGAGAGAGAGAGAGAGAGAGAGAGAGAGAGAGAGAGAGAGTGTAAAAGATATTGAGATGCTCACAGTAAAAGGAATGCCATAAAGAAGAGAAACTGAAGATGACACTAGTCAATAAATGTACATCTTCCAGGGGGGGGAGTCAAAATGGCTGACGTGGATGCAGGAAGCAGTAATGTGGGTATAGGTGGAGGGTGGTGTCATGGTGGATGTGATGTGTCAAAATAAATAGACCAGGGGTTTCCAAACTTTTTCAGTTTGAGAACCAAAAGAGTCTCCCCGACATGAAATAAAAAAAAATGTTCACACTCCTAGAGCATATTCAGATGCCAACGTTGCCAAAAGATTTTTTTTTTTGCATCAAAAGTCCCTAAAAGTCCAATCCCAATCACTTTCCGTCAAACGTAAATGGAATTTGTGACTACATCGGCAAGTCCTAATGAGTAATCATCATGATTCATGATTTGATTCACCTATGTTCCCATAGCTCGATGTTCCTGCACAAACATCTGTTTCTCATTATAGAGACACAAATATGTATCTGAAAACATTTGAGAAATAGGCAATGCAGTAACATTAAGATTCAAATTTTTTCCCCTTTGAAAAACGAGCCCCCATCACGACCCTACTGTATGTTTGAGAAAAACTGAAATACACAACAGAGAGCTACCAATTTTTCTTTTTAATTGCAGAGACAGATTGTCTGTAAACATCTTTGAATGTGTTCGCCGATGCAAAGTGCTGTGCACAGTTTGGTTTCCTCGTTAAAGACAACACAGCTGTTAATGGGGCTTTTATATGGATACCTTCCACTTGGGATCAGAATGAAACCTCGAGTAACAGCAGTATAACACACTACGACACGGCACAAACAAGCCTCCAGAATTAACCTGCCCACGGTGTGACTGAATCATGGCACACTGTTGACTGGAGCTAACAAGTGTTTCACAAATAAAGCTTGAGCAAATTTGAATATGTCAAATTGTCAAAAGATTAGATTAGATGTAGATTACATTCCTCCATCCGCTCGCGGTCACAAGCGCTGATGATGAGCCCAGTAAAGATACATTGTCACACAAACACTTTCAAGTAATTACATGCAAATGAAAAAGTGTCACCGGTGTAACCGGCACATAATTGAATCCAGAACAACATCGAATGTGCGTAAAGAAAAAAGAAGGAGAGGAAAGGAGGGGAAGGAGAGGATAGCGCCAAAGCATTTAATGAAATCTCTAAAGCACTTAGCTACTTTCAGTTAGCACCTGCCACCTAAAGAGGTGCATCCCTGTCTGATCTCTCTTCCTCAAGCTAAATCACTTGATCTCGTTGAGCAAGGTGAGACAGAGAGAGCACGGCCAGTTGATAAAGGCCAGGACGTGTGGTGTATGTTTTCAAGAGGAGAGGTTGGCAAGCTGTCAGGGAGAGGAGGTGACAGATGATACCCTTTCCCTGTCCCCCCCCCCCCCCCCCCACAAACAAAAAATGCCAACAGAGACAGGTTAAAGTGTACCGCGCACAGGCCAGGAGTGAATAAGTTAAGCATCACCTCCAGGTCGGTTATTGGTGGAGGGAGGAAATAAAGAAAAGCAGATTTTTTTTAGATGCTTCGCTGTTGCGGGATGAATTACAACAGCTGCGAAAGAGACATGTCATGGAGGTATGGAAGCCACTGGGCGTGCCAGTTAGAGAGAATTGCGGGTATGACTTCTGAGCCAATAAAAATGCCAGGGCTGTGTCTGATTTGCATGCTTATTCCCGGCCCTGTATTTCTGTCTCGTAAAAGGGCTGTCTTGAGGGAGATATATGCCCCACAGAACAGCTACTGACCAGCCACGTGACAACACCATAGACAAGAGCGATGTCTTCCGTGAGAAAACCAATGGAATTCAGTTGAAATGATGGAGAACAAGTCTGACAATGGCCCACAAACTGCCCCAGAACAGGCCCTGGTGGCAGTAAAAGAGTCTGGATTCCACTAACAGGGAGGGGCTAGCGTTCCTTGCATGCAAAATGTGCACGTTGATTCTAATTAAACATTATATTATTTTCAAATGAGTCCGTTTTGATGGAAAGGGGAGATTAATTAAAAGAATCTAGAGGGCCATTAATCAGATAACTCACACTGACTGAACTGTTAAACCAGAGGGAATTTCACGTCAGCCTACGCATCAAATGACAGCATGTCTTAACTTCTCATCTCATCTTCATTCATGTGTCTCCCCTACGGCGTCTGCCTCTCTGCTTTTTCTGCCAGGCAGACGGCCCCTCACCCCTACGACAACTGCTAATATGCTAAAATCCTATTTCCATTCTGTGTGTAACTGCCTGGATTCTAACCCGGGTCGCCCGCACGGGGATACCACACATCCACATGCTCTCAAATGGGGAATCTCAGCCAGCCAAGGAAGACATTAGGCCAAGGGTTCCCAAAATGTTCCATACCTAAGGACCCCCAAGTAGCCATAGCCTCTGGCTGCACAAGAAGAAAATAGCAGAACATTTGCCAATCAAAAAGCTCACAATAATTCAGATCGCAATGCATTGTGAGTTGTAGATCAACTACTTATGCTATTTTTGAAAACGTTCTGACTATAATGACAGGCCCAAAATAGGGACACCAGGTTGAGAGTGATTAAACTGGCACAATACTGTAATCTACATATTTCTTCCTCTCTTCTCCAATTGCACCCTTGCAGATCCATTTACAATTTACATTGTAGGCACTAGCAGACGCTTATGTATGTCGTTGCTGTCGGGCAGAAATCTCTTATCTCTAATTCTTTTGAGTTTTTTCGTAAATTAATAATACAGCCTCACACAAAAGCATCAAAAGTGGTAGATCCACAAGCTCGAAACACGGCACGAAGCGACGTGCTGTGAGCTTGTAGATCTGCTACTTTTGCTACTTTTGAATTTGAGTCCTGAAAAGTAACAGTTTTTGGACATACCTGTATGAGGTTTCCACCCGACAGAGACGATATCCAGAGCTACTTACTTACAATAAGCAAGGTAATCACATACATAGAATGCAAAGAGACCGTGTGGTGCCTCAGGAATAGGATCACAGGAAAACCAAGTGTTTTGTACTCGGTGCATGCAGCAACTATGGGAGCCAATGGAGGGAGACATGTGAACATTATTTTGTCTGGTTAAAAGTCCGTCCAGGCATGCTGATCTTTTGGTTCCATTTGCACACTCTCACAGTGTAAAATGAACACTGAAAATTTTACAGTGTACATAAAATTAAAAAAAGTTCCATTTGTACACACTCAGGGTTACAGACCCTTAAGGGTCCATTTGGACCCCGGACCAGACTTTGAGAACCACTGGCTTACATCACACCCCGGTAGATCAGGGCCTGAGTGGGTAGACAGTGAAGCAATAACACAGTGGGAGCGCTCTGAATAGACTAATCAGCAAAAGAAAATCCATAGCAGAGTGAGCATTCCATGATCAAGGTCCCGCACAGCTTTTCATTACATTGATGAATTCTATCGACGTCATCCATCAAGGACTTCTCAATCAATTAGGAAAATAGGGTACGAGTCCGCCGAGGGAAAAGGCGCTCGCTTCTTGAGTGTGTGTGTATGCATGTCTGCACGTGTGCGTACACATGTTGGCGAGAGGCAGCAGAGAAAATTAAAAGCCATGTGTATGTGTGCTCGCGCAGGCGTGCGTGTGTGTGTATGTGTGTGTGTCACTAATCCTGTATTAGCTGTTATGTACACTATTATCTGACTATTGTTGGGGAGGCAGGGAGTTTTTGTGATGTGTGTGTGTGTGTGTGTGTGTGTGTGTGTGTGTGTGTGTGTGTGTGTGTGTGTGTGTGTGTGTGTGTGTGTGTGTGTGTGTGTGTGAATATTCTGTATTGATTTCTGTATTAGCTGACTATTGTTGGAGGACCAGGGAGTTTTTGTGATCTTGTGTGTGTACTGCATGTGTGCGCGTGTGCGTGCGTGCGTGTGTGTGTGTGTGTGTGTGTGTGTGTGTGTGTGTGTGTGTGTGTGTGTGTGTGTGTGTGTGTGTGTGTGCGTGTGTGCGTGGGCGTGTGCGTGGGCACGAGCGTGTGCGTGCATGCGGCACCCGAAGTACTCACCAAGCACGCCGAGCCGGTAGTTCATGGTCACTACGATGACGTTGCCGTAGGCAGATAGCACGCTGGCGTCAAACATGTTTCCGGTGCCTTCCATGTACGAACCACCATGGATGAACAGCATGACTGGCTTCTTCCTGCGGTCACGGATATCTGCGCACACGCACACACACACACACACACACACACACACACACACACACACACACACACACACACACACACACACACACACACACACACACAGAGAGCAGATGTGAGAAACAGGAGATGGGAGAGCAGCATAAACCGCATCGATCAATAACTTAATGTATGCCTCTCACTGCCTTTGATTGCTCATTTTGTTAGATAATAAAACACTGAGCAAATTGCTCGGCTGGATGGAGATACAATACAGCATCTGGAACTACTGTAAATATGGCTGGCCATGGCTCACATCATAAGGTTTTGATGTGCAAGGTACCGTAACACTGCAGCTATAAAGTTGTATTTTGGCTCTATTGAAGCCTAGAATTGAGACAAAGAATTCTCATTTTTGGTTGATGTAGTGGAGTGGAGTCACCCTGACCCTTCCTTACCAAAAAGTAATTTCAAATGCTGACAGAAAACTAAATGCATTTCTGTCTCCCATCCTGTAACAGGAAGAGAACAAGATTGGGGGCACACTTTCCTGTAACACCACTGGAGTTCATATACCTCATCAAGTATCCTTGTGAACTATACATCGGCGTAACAGCTAGATCTATGAGGAGTAGAATGGTCTTATTCAGTATCATTCTGCTGTTGCAAATGCAAACAAAGAACAGTTGCCCTTTATTTTGAACATACTGTATGACACATCCCCCGACCTCATACTGGTGTTTTGAGAGAGTTCAGATTTCCAGACGAGTAGGCAACTTCACCACTTAAACCCTCTATTCTTAGTGAAACAGACCCGAGTTGCAACTGTACTTAGTCTGCTCTTTTTTCCTTTCTACACCAAATCTCTTCGCCAGAAATAGCCGATCAACAAGTGGTTAAATGAAGCCCTCCTGAAATGAGAAGCATATTATGGAATTACTGCATTAGAGACTCTCACGCCATTTGGGTATGAATGAATGCCTGGATCTTATAGGGTCTTGTGAAATGTCCTATAAAATAAAGTCAACCTACAGCCACATCCCATAGACGTTTTATAATTAACCTGTGTGTTTCTTTCACCTCTTAATTGTCAAGAGTTGGTCTGTATTCCATCCCTTTTCTATTTGATTATCTTGATTGATTTGAGCCCTAGAAATGTTATGATTGAGATGTCTTGAGAAAGGTCAGGTTTTTATTAAATCAATACAGATCGGTCATAAGTGTGTGTGGGAATTCACTTTTTTCTTTGGCAAGTGGTAGTGGAGTCCTTTATATTTTTGGGCATTGGGGTGACCACTCGAATAGCTAGGGAGCATACTGTACCACATGGGCTCTAATGCCTGTGAGACCCCGGTTCGATTTCCAGCTATGCAGCAGGAGCGCTTGCTGCATGTCACTCCCATATTGTCTCTCTGTGTTTCCTGTGTCTCTACGCAGTATCTTTCAGATAAAGGCAACCCACCCCTAGCCTTGGATCCAGACTGATTTGCTCCGTTAGATCGTTCGGCTGATTTCTTTTCCTCACTTCGCTACTCAGTCTGGTAAAGATCCTATTTCCAAGGGGCGAGACGGGCACAAAGGAGCCGTGGCTTCTGATTGGTCTGTGGTAGGGGGACCAGTGGCCTCCAATGTAAAACTCAAGTCACTTCCTGACTTGCCTACGTAATTGGTGACGTTTGGAAATACGAGTCAAATAGGACCATGGCCAGACTGAGAAGCAAAGTGAGAAAAAAAAGTCTGCCAAACGGGGTGGATCAGTCTGGAATGGATTCCAGGCTCCTGGAAAAGTTCCACTTTTTATGAATTTCATAAATTGATGCCCTGCTTCATCATACACGAGTGTTGCACACAAATATTGAAAATAGCAGATAGACAAGCTCACAACACGTCACAATGCGATGTGTTGTGAGCTTGTAGATCTGCTATTTTCATTATTTAAATCTTCCTTTTTTAAATAATAATAAAAATGGAACAGTTTCGGTCAAACAAGGTTTCCACCCAACAGCAACGATGTATATATCTTTTCCAAAGCAGTAATTTATGACTTCCGAGTAAAGTACTATCTCTGCCAATGATACACCACAGTGTCACCGCCGAGACAGCTTCAGTGAATGAATGTGTCGCTCTGTCACGCTGGATGCATGTGGGTGGGACGGTCCTTCATGGGCCTCGCGTCAACCTATGAGCCCCCAGTTGACGGAGAACGCACACTCCCCTGATGCTAGAAGCCTATAGCAACGTTTGGCAAAAAGAAATATTTGGATGTGCTACACGACAGCCCCTATTGGCTGTCGTGTATTGGTGTGTGTGTGTGTGTGTGTGTGTGTGTGTGTGTGTGTGTGTGTGTGTGTGACGGAAGGCATGGGGATATATGAGTGCAGTAGTGCAGAACAGACATATATAGTGTCTGTAAAAGAGAGCGACAAAGCGATTGTCTTTCTTTGAGAGACAGCCTGCCTAAGCTGGGCTTCTACTGTGTACCTGCTGTAGAAATGTGGAGCAAACGTACAGGCTTGTGAGCACAAAAGTAACCAAATGTATGGATCGTAACACTTACAGCACTCGCACGCACACACACACGCACGCACGCACACACCACACACACCACACACACACACACACACACACACACACACACACACACACACACACACACACACACACACACACACACACACACACACACACACACACACACACACACACACACACACACACACACAGGAACTCATACATGCATGCACACACACAGACTGGCACGGATACACATACAAGTAAACACATACAGATAGAGAGTGAGAGAGAGAGAGCAAGAGAGACACTGAGTGACACACAGCTGCAAAGGTTTATCACTATGGCAACTGCATGAGTTTGTCTTCTTACTCCTCTCTCATCCTGTCTCTCTATCCTTCTCCTCTCTTGCCCTCGCTTATCCTTCTCTCATCCCCCCTGTGTGTCTCTCTCTCTCTCAATCTCCTCCTCTCTCAATGTCTCACTCCCTCCTCCATCGCTTTCACTTTGACTCACTCACTCCTCTTTTCTCTCATCTTTCACTCCTTCTGTCTCACTCCCTTCCTCCCTCTCCCTCTCGTCTTCTACCTCGACCCCTTCTCTCTCTCTCTCTCTCCGTCTCATTCATATATATATATATATATATATATATATATATATATATATATATATATTCCCCACCCACTCTCTGTCTCTCTCGTTCCATACGTCTCCATCTCTCCCTATGAGCTCCTTTCTCTCCCTCCTTCTCTCTCTCTCTTTCTCCCAATGAGCTATTCCATCATGCAGACAGACTCTCATTGACTGTTACCATGGTGACATATTGCAGTCATACGTCAGTAAGCCAGTGGGCAGCCTCCAGCCCGTCTCTACCTCAACCTCATTTCATTACCGTACATGCACGCACGCACGCGCACACACACGCGCACACACACACACACACACACACACACACACACACACACACACACACACACACACACACACACACACACACACACACACACACACACACACACACACACACACACACACACACACACACACACACACACACACACACACACACACACACACACACACACACACACACACACACACACACAGCTGTATTACTATACTTGAGAGGACATAAACATCTTAGGACGACGATTTTATGAATGCCATTCTTTCGAAAATAGCAGATCCTGAGCTTGTAGATCTGCTATTCTCTGTGCAATTCTACTATACTTGTGGTACAAGTATAGTAGTCCAAGTACACACGTGTGTGTGTGTGTGTGTGTGTGTGTCCAAGTACACACACACACACACGCGCATGCACACACATCAATGGCTGTCGATCTTCAATTTCTGAGATAAGGAGTTCAAAATCAACAGCCATTGACATCCTGCATGACAGAGCGCGCGTGCATGCACACACACGCGCACACACACACAGACACAGACACAGACATACACACACACACACACACACACACACACACACACACACACACACACACACACACACACACACACACACACACACACACACACACACACACACACACACACACACACACACACACACACACACACACACACACACTGCAGCATGAAGCCTGTCACAGTTGACCTGTGGACTTGGTGTCCATGGATCACTTACAGGGCGAATCGCTCAGGCACACTGACAGATAGAACCAACACCCCCAGGGGGTATTATCTCTCTCTCTCTCTCTCTCTCTCTCTGTTTGTCTCTCTCTCTCTCTCTCTCTGCCTCTGGCTATCTTATTCACCTTTATTTATTTCCACTCTGCTGTAGTGTACCTATACTGCACACTGGATGACGTAAACTGTGTTTTTATACTGTCAGAACAAAATGAAAAACACTCAAGATTTTGTTTGCTGTCTGTTTTTTATTCCCTTCGGTGTGTCCCTGCTATAGGTGAATATCCCCCCAAAACCCCCCAAAACAATAGTGTTTAAAAAAAACATTGGGCAGCTTTCTAGGCCTACCAAAATCTTGCCCAAGTATGGAGTTCCATATGGCTCCATATTGTAGGAAAATGACTGACGTCACATTGATGTCATTCTTGCCCATAATTCATTGAATTCACATGACCAATATTTATTAATTCCGAATTAAATCATTCAGATAAATAAAAGTAATCCTTGTTTACATGCCGCAAAGCATTTAATCTGAATATAATTTTTGACGTGCACAAAGTGGTCATTCTTTTTTATGGACCCAACCCACACCATGCCCTCAGCGTGCGTTTCTGCTGTTCTTTCTAATTTCATGAATGACACACACTGTGGTCATTCATGAAATTATGCACGTTAAAGGAGTATTAAAGTGTATACTACCAGAGGTGGTGAGCAAGAAGAACTCCAGTTAAATCATTTTGAGTCTATGACCTACGGTTCAAGACTTCTATGCCGTTAAGTGGGCTGTTATAGCACCACCATGAGGCCGATTTGAAAAATATTTGGGGTCACACATACACACACAGACACACACAGAGCAGATGTGAGAAACAGGAGGTTGGGAGAGCAGCATTAACCGCATAAATAGAAAAGTCAATAACTTAATGTATGCCTCTCTTTGATTGCTCATTTCTGTAATAAAATACTGAGCAAATCGCTCGGCTGGATGGAGATACAATACAGGATCTGGAACTACTGTAAATATAGCTTGACACAGCTCACATCACAATGTTTTGATGTGCAAGGTAACACTGCAGCTAGAGTTGTATTACGGTTCTATTGAGGCCTTAGAATTGAGACAGAGAATTCTCTTTTTTGGTAGATGTAGTGGAGTAGAGTCACCCTTCCTTACCAAAATACTGACAGAAAACTAAGTACTAAGTTTCTGTCTTCCATCCTTCCACACGCACACACGCACACGCACACGCACACACACACACGCACGCACACACACACACACACACACACACACACACACACACACACACAGGGACGAAAACAGACTCTCCACCCCTGCCAGGTTCTGGTCTGGCGGAGACAACAAACAGAAAGTAAAAAACTAAAAATAAAGAACATTGATAGAGGCGGGGGCGGGACGGTGGAGGCCTCTGGAGGGGCCCGGTGCCCCGAGGAGCTTAGCTCGCCTGGCTGATCCTTTCAAGCAGAACCACAGACAATGGGCCGATTAGCCCCGAACCTCTGTCGAGTGCCACGGCCGCTTATACCATAGTGCAGCACCAGAGACTAGGGCTACTAAAATTAACAACCTACAGTATACTGTATGCTGTACTGCAGTGTTTCCCAACCTGGGGTTTGAGCCCCCCCTTGGGGTTCGTGCCGCATGAGGCCTCGTCTGTTGGGGGGGGTAGTCCAACATTTTAAACGGTGCATAAAAATCATAAGTTGCTTTCATTCACTTTCATCCTGGCATCCCTATTTTTGGGCATGTCATAATGTCAAAAATAGTCCATATTAATATTCAACATCTCTAAGAAATGTCAAAACGTTGCGAGCTTGTAGATGTGCTAGATCTTCACTATTTGTCGAACGAGAAGTATGAATATGTGTACGTGTGTGTGTGTGTGTGTGTGTGTGTGTGTGTGTATGTGTGTGTGTGTGTGTGTGGGGGGGAGGGGTCTCGTTGGGGGGGGGTCTCAGCTTTTGTCTGTTGTTGGGAACCACTGCTGTACTGTACTGGTTTAGCGCAGCTGTCAGCAGTGGGTTTCATAAGGATCATCCTGATGGTAGTTGTGTTGTCAGTAAACACAGGCAGATCCATCAGGGCCAGGCAGGCAGAGCAGAGGCGGCATTGATCGTCAAGTAAGACGAGAACACAGGATCGTTCCCCAGGGATGTTCGGTGACCGCTAATGGCTAGTTGTTCTGTAAGGGCTTGTATATCGTCGCTGTCGGGGCAAAAACCTCTTATCTCCATATTCTATTAAAAGTAGTAGTAGTAGATCTGCTACTTTTGCTATTTTTGAATTTGAATCCTGAAAAGTAACAGTTTTGGACATATGAGGTTTCCACCCGACAGAGATGATATATAGCAAGTGAGAGCAGGCGGAATAATGCTTTGAATGGGTTTGTTTTTTGTTTTGTTTTGGTTTTGGTTTATTTTTTCGGCAACCGGAGGCTTCCTTGCATTGCTTCCCTGACATCTACCCAGGATTGGAAGAAATTGTGAAGAATGCCTGAGAAAGGCTCCGGGGCAGACTCGGCACAGTGCAGACACCATTTAGAGGCCATATATTACTTCTAAATGGAACGGAGAGAGCCTGAGCCTGCTGAGATACCATCTTCCCATACATGGAGGGTGCTAGCGGAGCGTCCGTTGGAAAAGGGCCCTGTCTATACAAAGGACTATAATTAAAAAAGATACTGAATCACACCAGGAGGAAATATGTCGGGGGAGAAATGTGCAGGAATATTTTACCGGAATTTGCATTTTCATTTTCCATCATAGGCTTGCTTTACTGTACATATTTTTTCCACTCTCCCTTCACTTCATTTATCCCCATGAATAACTCGCTGTGTGTGTGTGTGTGTGTGTGTGTGTGTGTGTGTGTGTGTGTGTGTGTGTGTGTGTGTGTGTGTGTGTGTGTGTGTGTGTGTGTGTGTGTGTGTGTGTGTGTGTGTGTGTGTGTGTGTATGTGTGTGTGGTGTGTGCCAGGTTGTGGAAAGAGGGAAATCACTGCCAGTTAACAATATGTCAAGCATAAGAATGCCCTTTACATTAACTGTGATCCAATTAACAGTACATTTCACAAAATTGAAATACAACCAGTCGCAGTTCACACATTGCTTTCACTGGTGTGGAAGACCTCAGGGGAAGCCGTTGAAGATACTTATACGTTTTTAATGGATTTCATGGCCATAACCACATTAGCATTAGCATCCCTATTCTGTGTCATATAGGCAAAGATTTGACAATGTGTAAAAGCTCACACCGCACGTTTTTTTGGCAAAGAGATTTCACGCAGAGGGAAAAAGGAGGGGGCCAAGCACAGACCCCTGGGAGTCAACAAAGTACTTATATACTGTAGGCTTTAAGTGGTTAAGTGTCCTGGTCTCTTGTCCCTGAACAAGCTTCTATTCAATTAACGGATGAGCTCCACCGACACATTGCGTGGCGTTTGCGTCAGGGGACCTTCCCTTTTCATTTAAATTAACACCATTTTAATGTAGCTAGAGTCTACATGCGGCGTTACAATGCATTATGATAATGTCTCTTGATAATCAATCCATTAGCTAGATTATTAAAAGCAGATTTCCTGTGAAAACAAAAGGTGAGTGTACATGTACTTGTGAAGACAAATGTTACATTCCGCTCTGTATGTAAAGTTGTGTCATAAATAATACTTTTATTAACCACTATAGCACTCGATGAGTGGACAGGGTTGTAATGGTGATTTTTTTTTACTGGCGGAACGCTATTTTAATGACGCCACGCGCATGCATTTTATTTTATCTTAATGAGTGATACATTTTACGTAGGTTTACGGGTGTATAAATACTAGGAAACATGTTTGTAAAGGAAATGACTAGTTTTAGCTTAGTTTTAGTCTTTGTAAATCTTCTCAAGGAATGCCTTGAATTATATAGGAGCTGAAACTAAAAAGTTTGCTTTGAACAAAGTATCTTTCTCTTCTTCGACGGTGGCTGAGGCATTCTTGTTTTGCGTGCAGATAGCATACTGGCAGCAGCAGTACTGTAGCCAAAATGCTGTGTTGCTTACGTGTTTGTATGTGAGGAGTGAGGACACATATTACCTGTAAACCTGTGATGCAAAGTAGCCATTTGGGTACTTGGCTCATGAATCGAGGGGAACACGTACTAGCGTATATGCGTGTGCACATCCGTGCATGTGCGTGCGCCTGATCCTGCCAAAAAAAACTTGCGGAACACGTGTGATGTTGCGTGAAGTGACCAATGCACCCCTGTGTGTGGACAAATTAAGCTGTAGCTATGCTACGTATGCATGATTAAAGGTGTGCCTGTTGAGCAAGTCCAATGTCAAATTGGCAATGTCGATGCCGGTGACAGAAATGCAACGCAACGCTCCTGGTGGATCTACCACAAAACTAGAGTAAAACACTTGTTTATAGAATGGATAGTTCCACTTCCTGATTCCTGTCTAAAATACTAAATGAACACACACCTGGACCGCATGTGTCAGTATCACCGTCTTGTTTACAACATTCAACGTTGGCGATTTAGTTTTTCCTTTGGCAAGGTAAGAGGAGTGCTCATTTTCGTCCTTGCACATAGCAAGCTCTTACAACTACCTTTTAAACCACTTTATAACAAGCCTGTAACGTTTGGTATCTTCCATGTATTTTCACAGCAACTTGTTTGTTGTTTGTGCAGGGCTGCCTGCAGGCAATACTTTCTTGAAAAAAGTATTCTTGTATTCTATATTTTATATTTTACAAAAAGCAATATAAGCCACGCAAGGCTGTAGTTTACAGTGATTTCAGAGCAGGGTTGGAGACACCGCTCTCCGCTCCTTGCCTAACAAGGTCCCGTAGCTGTTCTAAAATCCACAGTAAACCATGGCCTTGCATGGCTTATTGCTTTAGTGTTCATCTCCTACCGCTACTGCGGTGTTGCTGGGGCTGCATACATTATACAGACTGAGAGTGCTTGAGAGAAATTCAGTCATCGTTCAGTATATTCTCTTCCAAACCGAGGTATTGACTGTATTTTATATTTTTTGTTGGCTGAGAGTAAGACTATAAGAGCCCTGCATGGCACGACTAGAAACGGTAGATTGAAATGTATAATAAAATGTAATGAACTAGACCTTTATTTTCAGTGAAGCTGTGTTTAGAAAGTCGAAGGGTACAGAAATAGGTTTAAACAAATTCTGGATGGAGGTGTTAACATTAAATATTTAACATCTTGAACCGATTAAATAAAGATTTCTTTGCAACTTTCAGAAGTCATTGTCACAAAACTATTATGACAACTTCTCAAAAAACTACTGCGTGCTAACAGTTTACGAGGTTTCTTTCTGTCTTTATGAGTTTTACCAACATCGTTTCACAGCCGGGAATTTGCACATTTAGCCACTGAGCGTGGTCCAGGGATCCGCGGGGGTCTTGGGGGATTCCAGGGGGTCCTCAGCTAAATCACTTATAGTTAGTAACCAAATGGACCCTTACAGGTCTAGTGTAAAAATGAACACTGAGGCTTTTACAGTGTATATTGGGGTCCCAGAGATAAAAAAAAAAATCATATCAAATGGGGGTCCGTGGCCTAATAATGCATATCGTCTCCGTCGGGTGGAAACCTCATATGTCAAAAACTGTTACTTTTCAGGATTCAAATTCAAAAATAGCAAAAGTAGCAGGTCTGCAAGCTACGAGCTCGCAGATCTGCTACTTTCGATGCTTTTGTGTGACGCTGCAGTATGATCAAGTAGGGCAGTAATTGGCCAGAAGAAAAGTAAAATATGGAGATAAGAGGTTTCTGCCCGACAGCAACGGTATCAAACAGGGGGTCCTTGAAATGAAAGAGAATCACTGACTCCAATTCATCACCTGGTATGGATTCAGAACTGGGAAAAGTAACATGCTCCAAACAACACGCCTAACATGTGGATGTTCTTTCCCCCTTAATGTGGCCGCTATCGACTTCAGACTCGTATCCCCTGCAGCAGTGTGTATACGCGGATGCATACAAATAACGTGGAACACACAAGAGTGTGTGTGACACACACACAGTGTGTGTGTGTGTGTGTGTGTGTGTGTGTGTGTGTGTGTGTGTGTGTGAGTGAGAGAGGGACGTCAGTGGCGGTCCTGGTGTGATGGAGGGTAGGAGGTGGGGACAACCGCAGGGTGATGAATGGGTCCTGATGAGATGCACAGCAGCAGCAGCGCTGGTCAGAGGGCCAGCAGTTCAGGCTAAAGGCTTAATCGCTAGAGCACCGCGGATCAAGGCAAAGGCCAGACTGTTATGCATCTGAGGATTTGTGTGTGTGTGTGGGTGTGTGTGTGTGTGTGTGTGTGTGTGTGTGTGTGTGTGTGTGTGTGTGTGTGTGTGTGTGTGTGTGTGTGTGTGTGTGTGTGTGTGTGTGTGTGACCTAGCCTTGACGTGCAGTCCTATGCAAAGGTTTAAATGTAATTTAGACAGCATGTTATTTAGACAGATGCCACGTCCATTTGTTGACCTGGCATCCTATGGTTTGTATAGTTTCAATGTACAGATTATTGGGAAAAAAATCTTGATATTACACTGTTTAGACCGATGTATGACTGTATGATCCTAGATTACTGAGGCACTACACTGTCTCTATGCATTTGATGTATGTGTTTACCTTGCTTACTGTAAATCGCTCTGGATTAACTCTTTGACTGCCAGAGTATTTTCATAAAGTACTCCCCCAGTGCCAGCAATTTTCGTGTTTTTTTATTTTTATATTTTGAATTTTCTCATGAAAATAATTTAAGGACACATAATGTAAAGACCCAGCACAAATCCGCCACTAGAGAGCAGCACATGACAGCTTGATCATGTCGTTGGGTCTCTCTCACCCTACTTGATAGATTAGACAAGGAAAAACATGAAAACGGATGTGACGTCACCCAGATTGTTTTGATCAGCGAAAATTACGTTGTGATACACGACGGCGATGACTGATCGTCACCCAGACCATAGAATAGAAGAGAAGCTGTCCGTTTGTCCGTTATACCGTGTGAAAACCCGTTTATTTACCTATTTTGGACGAAAATGACTGGGGAAAAAAATAAAAAAACGGAAACGGAATCCAGGCCATGAAACCGGATGCAGATGTCCGTGAAGTAAGTGGAACTCGAGAATAACATTGAATATTAAGCAGCATAGCGCAATCAGAGATTAAACAATGAACGCGCGTCGAGCGCGTCGACGGCCAACTGGACAAAGTAGCACTTGACGCGTTATCGCGTCGTCCGCAGTCAAAGAGTTAAGAGCTAAATGCCAAAATTGTAAATTGTGTGTGTGTGCGCGCGTGTGCGTGTGCATGTGTGTGTGTGTGTGCTTGTATTACTATGCTTGTGCGAGCCAAATGTCCCCACAAGTATAGAATGTGACATTGTGAGGACAATTTCCCTGACCCCCCCAAAAGAGAAATGTTTTATGGTTAAAAAACATGTTTAGAGTTACTGTATTAGAATTAGGAATAGATTGCGGAGGCTGGGGTTAGGATAGAGGTTACTATAGGTTTAGGGTTTGGGCTTAAGAGTTATGCCTGATTTATTCTTACTGTAGTTAAAACAGGCACACGACTACTGGAAGTATAATTCAGGGGAAAAAGGAAATAGTAATACAAACTACACACGCGTGTGTATGTGCACACATGTACTTCTGTTGCCATGGGTATCTGAGAGCATTTCTCTGCTTGTGCTTACAGTACGTTTCTCTATGTGTGTGTGTGTGTGTGTGTGTGTGTGTGTGTGTGTGTGTGTGTGTGTGTGTGTGTGTGTGTGTGTGTGTGTGTGTGTGTGTGTGTGTGTGTGTGTGTGTGTGTGTGTACCCAACATTATTATTCTCAGAGTGAGCGGCTGGGTTCTGATGATGATCGACAGCACCAATTGACAGGGGGAATTTTATTGTGTTGAGCAGGTCCTCACTTTGAAAACCTGGTCTACTTAATGCCAGAGGTCCCATTTACATGAGTTACATGATGTAACTAATGCTATGGGGAAAGGTCGAGTAAAGGTCACTAGTCTAAGTCTGGGCATGTGCTGAAGGTTAATGTCAGGCAATTGAAGTAGCATACAGCATGCATTAACGATAATGCATGAACGCATTGACACGTATTCACATGCAGACCAGCTGCACAACCAGCCGCTGGCCAAATTATTCTGAAAAAAAACAAAACAATTTCTAGCTTTCTTTTTTTCCACTAAACTAGATACACAAAAACAACGATGCTGTATACCGAGAGCCTATAAACCTGTTTTTTGTTGGACTGTGAGCAAGATAAGAGATGGACCTTTTGCTTGGGATGTGATTGGATTATCTATTGTGTTACGGCCCTACCTCATTCTATGTGCGTGCGTGCGTGCGTGGCCCTGGGTACATAGTGTTACTCTGAATCTAGAATCACCACAAAAACAAACCATACTATCATTCAGATGACTGTAATGGTCCCTGGTTTGAGGACCTGCAGTATAGATTTAGGACATGCACACACACGCACGCACGCATGCACACTCTTGTTTCTGTGTCTCTCTAAGGCTATAGGGACCGTTGTTGTTTGTGCACTGGCTTGTTGTTGTCCGTGACAGCTAGGGAGTGTACACCTCACCACTCGCCGTCTAGACACGCCGCCATGCAGAACAAAGTGTTACCCACGGAAAAAAGACCTAAGAGGTGCAATGTGAAGAATCCCACTCCAACATGAGTCATGACATGTCTGCCGGTTAAACCAAAACCTATGTTTTTGTTGAAATCAAAAGGGAACACACTTCAAAATTGCTGTCCGTTCGTCTGCGAATATGTCGGTCTGTCTGCCCATCTGTGTATCTGACTATCTGTACGTAACGGTACGTAAAATGTAATAAAGTAGAAGCACCTAATAATTGTTCTTAAAGGTAGGGTAAGTGATTTACTTTTGTTAAAATAAGTGCTAAATAGCTCTATGTTCAGATAGCACTCATTGCTATAGAGTGTTGGTTCAGTAAAAGGAGTCTCCCATGTCTCTCCAGCCCTTTAGTGAACAGAAAATGCATTTTCAGTGCTCTCTCCTGATTGGCTTAAATGTTGTCACCTACCTGAAAATGTATTTATATTCTATTTACTAAAGAGCTGGAGAGACCCCTGTGACCGAACAAACGCTCTGTAGCAATGATTACTATAAAAATATAGTACTTTAACCTTTTAACCCAAAAGAATTAAATACCAAAACATATCACTTACCCTACCTTTTTTAGTACTTGAGTAAATGTACTTAGTTACTTTGCGCCAGTGATGTTCTCATCCATCCTGTCTGTCTGTCTACAGTACAGTACACCAGTACTGTACATATCCTGATGTTTCTGTATCCATATGGTTGTTAGTCACCATACCATCTGCCAGTAACTGATGGATTTAAATTTGAGTTATATACAACCCCTCTCCAAAAAACAAAACCTGTTAAAACACCATTTTAAAACCGACAACACAAGTGAGAAAACTGCCTCTTCATCTGGCACATGGATAATGGCACAGTATGTTATGATTAGTTTTTATTACGTTTTATTTAGCACAAATCAGTAGCTTTTCAGTTGTTTTTACTCTTTACTTTTGTTGTCGCTTTTTGTATTTCAGAATCACGGTCATCATCGCCTCAACTTTTATTACCCAATTTCAGAAGTTTTATTTTCCCTCCTCTACTTCTTATTTCTAATATTCTACTCCTTCTTCTCAACAGATTAAGTGTGGGTGAGAGAGAGAGAGAAAGAGAGAGAGAGAGAGAGAGAGAGAGATAGAGAGAGAGAGAGAGAGAGAGAGCAGACACTCTTATTAGGCTCAATAACATCTCTGAAAAACAAGTGCTCACTTCCACTCGTTTCACTCGTTGTGTTGGCCTCCTAATCTCCTTTCTCTGTTTTTCTCTCATTTTTTTCTTTGCTCTCGCCGTAAACAAGCCCCACCCCCACCCTCCGCACAACCCCAACGCCTCTCTGTCTATAGTCAGCTTGGAGTCACTTACATCTTCAATCTCTGTCTTTCATAGTTCCCCTGTCAGCCAACCTCCTCTCAGGCTTCAATGTGTTTGTCTTCTGATCTCTATTTTCTCTGTGCTTTCTCTTCAACTCTCTCTCTCTCTCTCTCTCTCTCTCTAGTCCAGGTACACAGTTAGACACCATCGCAGAGTTCAAGTAACACAGAGTTTTACAGTGCAGCCTCTCGCTGTGAAACTCTTATCTGTTCATTCTATCATGCGTCGGTCACAGGCACAGCATGTCATAGCCATTTGTTTCTATTCCAATGTCACTGTGTGTGTGTGTGTGTGTGTGTGTGTGTGTGTGTGTGTGTGTGTGTGTGTGTGTGTGTGTGTGTGTGTGTGTGTGTGTGTGTGTGTGTGTGTGTGTGTGTGTGTGTGTGTGTGTTGTCTGTATGCCTTCCTTTGGGTTTCTGTCTCTCTCCTTTTCTCCCTGCGTGCGTAGTTCAGCCTCTGCCCTCTATATGCACAGTGCATCCTCTCTCTCTCCCTGTCTGTTTTGTCTTCTCTTATTCTCTCTCAATCATCTACCTAGCTGTAGGCTGTTGCACTTCTGTGGTTCAATTATGCCTTTCCTCATTTTCTGTGCCCCTCTCATCTTCTTTCTCTCTCTCTCCCCTCAGTATTATAAATAGTGTCTGGATTAGGCAGACTTTTTGTTTTGCTCGCTATTAGGGACCGGATCAATTCCGCAAATTGAGTGGATGGGGAAGTGTCCATGTGGTCTCACACACACACACACACACACACACACACACACACACACACACACACACACACACACACACACACACACACACACACACACACATACACACACACACACACACACACACACACACACACACACACACACACACACACACACACACAGACCCTCTCTGTCCAAGAACGATACAAACAGAGACATTGTACTCGTTCCCTGCCCTCTCTCTGGCCCCCAGTCCCTCCTAATGCTCTCTCTCCTGATACTTGCCACTAGGCTACTCTCCCTTCCACACTTAAGTCTATTGGACTCCAGTGGACAACAACTCCCCCCCACCCCCGCCCTCGTTTTCACTAGTCTTACTGAAATGGACTTTTTCCGTCTACAACAAAATTAGGCAGTGGACCACAATTGTAAGCTTACTTGAAGTCAGGGGTCACAAGACAAAAAAAACGAAGAGACAAAAAAAAGGTCATGGTTGACCGGTTAACTCAGGGGTAGGCAACCATGCTCTAGAGCCGCATGTGTCTCTTGGGCCCTCTCCCGTGGCTCCCAGTTGCTTGGGCAAAGAAGTAAAAAAAAACAGTTATTTATAGAGCCACCCAACAATGGAACTCATTATCCGCAAATATTAGACAAATTAAGAGCAAATATGTATTCCATAAATTGATTAAACAGATATTAATGAGAGAGATCACACAATTAGAATGATCAATATGTTTTTGTACATGATGTTTAACCAATGTTCCTGTAGTGTCTATATCATTGGCATTTTAATGTACAGTAGCTTAGTTTTGGACTGACGAGTGTCAGTTGTTGTTTGTATGTATATTGTATGTTGTTTTATGTTGTGATGTTTTATGTGGACCCCAGGAAGACTAGCGACCGCGGCAGCGGAAGCTAATGGGGATCCGAATAAAGAATAAAGAATATGCAAAGGAATAAGAGGTTTTCTTTCTGTATTTTTTTTACTTTAGGCATAAAGTTAAGTTATTAAAGTAAAGTTATTAGTAAAGAAAAAGTGTCGCCCATACACCAGATAAAAATAAGAAACTAATCATTGAAGGAAAATAAAGAATTTATTAATGCTTGCTTGGTTTGTTTGCTTTCACCACCAGTGAAATTATTGTTTATTGTTTGCTTATTTCTCAAAGCAGATCAAGTATACCAGTAAGCCAGCAACGGCTTACTGGTATACTTGATCTGCTTTGAGAAATAAGCAAACAATAAAAAAAAGTTATATTGAAACACCAGAAAAAGCACACAAAAAAAGCCGCTCGAGACAGATTTTTAATCATCTTTTGGGCCAAAAATGGCTCTTTTGATAATAAAGGTTGCCTACCCCTGGGTTAACTGGACACCATTAAGAAATGTTTAACTGGTTGGTTAAACGGTTAATTAATTTGTCATCTATTATTTTATTTATTTTGCGGTGCTAATAAGGTATTTTCCCCCTCTACAGTGATGCCTGCAGGTAGCCGTCCAGCCGCCATGTAACAAAGCCGCAACTGCTCCATGAGTCATGACTGCTGCCCAATTCTGCCTTACAAGTTATACAAATAAACAGTGGTGTATAAAGTGCTTGAAAGCCTACTTGAGTAAAAGAACATATATCTTACTTTAAAGATACTGTTTTTACTCCAGTAAAAGTTTAATTCACCAATAAGGAGTCACTTGGGTCAAAGTGTTAAATTAGCTCACATTAAAATATACTGGTGTTTAAAAAATTGCTTAATAATTAACGGATTTTAAAGATGGGGTGCCGTGATATTTTTCAACTCTAAAACCTGATCAGAAGGTATTATTATTATGTAAGGATTTTTTTCAACAAAAAAAAAGTGTACAGAAATTGTTAAAATTATGTTTTTATGTGGACACGCCTCCAGTTCATTAAGTATACCTGGTTCTCACCTTAGCACCTCCTCCACCACCTTAGCACCACCCACCTGTCCTAGTCCCTCCTCCTCCTCATGCCCACACCTGTTGTGTTATGATAATGAGGGGGAGGGTATGGCTTTGTGATGTCACTAAAGCGCAGTTTCTCTATTGGCACGTTTGACCCTCAAGGTTTCAGCCTCCAGGAAGAAACTCCAAATAGTCAGAGAAGACATAAAACACCATAAAAACACCACCAGGGGGCTTTATGAAGTTCTATCAACCTCATAGACACATGAAAAACAGAAAAAGTGCAAAAACATGGCACCACCTCTTTAACTTTTTGAAAATGTTAAATAAAGCCTTGTAGCGTTTGTGCTGTCCCACAGGAGACTTACATTCTTCCTGGAGTTGGCCTTAGAGGATCTGTTGGGGGAGCCATCACAGGCCATCTCCCTCTATTTGTAGCTACCTATTTCTGATTGCTGAGTGGATTTTGTCCATCACACCGAAGAAAGTAAAGTATGAAACGGTTAAGAAAAACATTCAAAATGTTTGCCTCTTATGATTTTTTTGTGATCTCCATGAAACATTCTACACACAGTCTAGGGAGCTAACATCTAAATCTAAAATCCCAGGAAAAAGAAAAGTTTGTAGGTCAACAAATGAAGCCCCCATGAGCCAAGAATAACACACAAATGCTTTCACATAACACCACACAACATCTTATGCTTATCAGCAGACATACAGTAATAAGAGGCTGGCTGACTTCTTACAGTGCTAGATGGGCACCCCTAATTACAAATAGAGGAATTTGAACTTCACTGCTTGGCCCCTGGCATTGCTGCTTGCAGCTATATTTAATACTCCATCTCTCTATATCTAAAGCACTTTGAGCACTTTGAGCCACAAAAGGGGTGATTTATACTGTAAATAGAGATGTCATGCATAACTATGTATAATGCTGTGTGCATTCTACCTATTCCTCCCATTGGCTCTGTTTTCTGTTCATCTACAGTTCTATTCTTATCTCATTCAAGCCAGGCTCAGTAAAAGGAGGGTGGTTGTGATGCTGGGGCCCCTCGTTGCTTTCACACAGTGTCTGATCTCTAATTGGGTTTGAATGTGTGAGTGTTACACTGAGAGGAGCCAAGAGCCCATGGATGACCTGCCTCTCCCCTATAGAGATGCAAGGAGAGAGACTAATGCACACATGCACAGTGCATACACACACACACACACACACACACACACACACACACACACGTGAACACATATATCATACACGTATATGCCCACATGTGGGAGACCACCCACAGACAATCTTTCTCTCTCTCTCTTGTACACACACACGCACGCATGTGCACACACGCGCAAACACACGCACACACGCACGCACGCACGCACGCACGCACGCACGCACGCACGCACGCACACACACACACACACACACACACACACACACACACACACACACACACACACACACACACACACACACACACACACACACACACACACACACACACACACACACACACACACACACACACACAGCAGGTTTTCACATGCACGTCGCACGCATTCATGCAGCGGTACACTGTAGTGGTGAGCCCACACTAGAACAACAGTGTCAGAGCAATTGCTCTAGTCCTGTTGATAACAAAAAGCTCCATTCAGCAGGCGTTGCCACACATCTACTGAAAACAACACGCACACACACACACACACAGGATAACTGGCCTGTTTTTCTGCCGTAGCTTTGTGCGTGATTGGTTGTTTGTGCGGGAGTGTGCATGTGTGCGTGTACTTCTGTAAGTGTTTATCTGAATATGCGTGCATACATGCGTGCACGTTACTGTATGCATCCATTCGTTTGTGTGTGTGTGTGTGTGTGTGTGTGTGTGTGTGTGTGTGTGTGTGTGTGTGTGTGTGTGTGTGTGTGTGTGTGTGTGTCAGTGTGTTTGTGCTTCACAAGGAGCAGGTGTTGCACCAGGAGGAGCGTAGCAACAATAAATTGGGCCTGCAGAGTGTGTTATGTCTTTGTGGGCCCAGGCACCAGCGCTCCCATTAAACACCACTGTCAGCCCTGACACCCTGCCGGCGTCCATCTCATACATACTGGAAGCAGGCCTGGTTAATTGGATGCTGGCGGAAGGCAAGCACGTACAACTCTATGATGCAGGTACGAGTAGAAAGGGAAAACACGTATACACACACACACACACACACACACACACACACACACACACACACACACACACACACACACACACACACACACACACACACACACACACACACACACACACACACACACACACACACACACACACTGTAAGAAGTCAAGCTGAGACACAGCGTTGCAAGACAAGAAACAAAACCACAACAAAGACGTCGAGGAGGTTTGCTAGCGCAACTTCACTCGGTGAAGTGCCTTTCCCCACATATGGCCGCATGAGGCCATATTTATATAGTTGCGCGCTGGTGTCGTGCACCGAAAATAGCAGATCTGCAAGCACACATTGTGATGCGAAGTGTTGTCAGCTTGTAGATGGGCCAATTTAACCACTTATATACACTATACACTGAGAGAGTCCATCTATCCTGCTGCATCTTTTAGCGTTGTGTGTTTGTTTTGTTTTGTGTCCTTCTCTGATCTCCACGATCTGCCATACAGTGGCATTGACAGGGATCTGCATATGCCTGCCATTACAGGACATGTGTGCGCAATATATCTGCATATGCAGCCATTTGCAATCAAACACGTCGCCCTCCGTGTAAACCTGCCTGCGTGCGTTCGGAGGCACACTGATTTGATCATGGACCAACAAGCCGGCTCTTATCTGGTTGGCTTGTGTTTATGGCTCCCCAGCTAGTCTAAATGGGTATATAATAAGACAGGTTCCTACTCCTGCTGCAGAGCTGATGGATCGTCACCTATGATTGTTTCTTCATCTCCCTGTAGCTAAACCACAGTAACAAGATGGATTTTACAGTCTGGACCAATAATCTTCAGTGTCCAATGTGGGCGTGGCCCAATTTCGCCTCTGAGCTCAATAAAGCCTCACTTGATTTATATGTATATACTGTATTAAACATACTTATTAGACGGCTTGGTTGAATGCATGATTCTGTTTCGTCAATCACTGAATTCAGCAGTGTTATTTTTGAATAATGAGCTCAATAACAGACCGCTGTGTAATCAAAGACACCTGCTGTGCTGCTTGATTTTGTGCCGTATCCAACATGGCAGCCATGTAAACAAACGCAATGTCATTTACAGCAAAAACAATGCTCTCAAGAATGTTTTTGAAAACATTTGAAGCGAGAAATAGACAGTGTAGTAACCGAATATTGATTCCATTTTATCAACACTTCCTTCCTGTTGGTTTCCTATAGGCGACACGTTGCGCTGGACGCACCTGGCATTACCGTAAGCAATGAAATCCTTCGTTTTGTTGTTACTTTTGGGTCAATTTATTAATTTCTTTATTAAGTAGCCATGTAATAAGCAGGATAATTGACGGCAAGCCGGTCATTGTTGAGAGATAAACACCTTCAGGGTGATAAAGACTCTAATCACCCTGTCAGGGTTGCATATGACAATGCTGAAGCCTAACTTCACCTTATCTTAGCTCAGCATGGCTTAACTTAACCACTTAAGCTTGTTTTTAAAAGAATTGTGAAAAATAGCCGGTCTACGAACTCCCAACGCGCTGTGATGTGAGCTCATAGATTTACTGTCCAAAATAGGGAGGCCAGGTTTAAAGTGGTTAACGACTTAAACACCAGCATCCGTAATGTAGGGAAAGCTTTCGCAGATAATAGCAGATCGACAAGCTCACAACGCATATCGATCGGCTATTATATAATATATAATAACAGAAAACAGAAAAGACAATAGTATAGATCCTTGAGGGACTCAGCTCAACCACATGGGGTTTAAGTGGTGAAAGGCATTCTGACCCTTGCAAATACACCTACAGTTCACCAACAGACAGTCGGGAAAGACTGGGAAAGAGGTGGATTTTCTCTCCACCCGACTTTGGCCTCCTCCAGACAGGCCTCCGTTCTGCTGGCGTGGAAGAGAAGTAAGACACAGTGAAATGAAGTGAGAGCAGTGTAAGGCTCTGTCTACATGAGGCCACTTGATGGACAGAGCTTTTGGCAGGAAACCCTCTAAGGTTGTTGTCAGAAACGGTCGTGTATTCAACTTTAAAATACATAAATACATTTCTGATACATTTCCGGTGAATGGATCGTTTTGACAGTTGTGGGGAGACAGATACTCTAACTCCTAAAAATTTTTGTTTAGAGAGTGTTTTTTAATGTGGAAAAATATCCCAGTGAAAGCTTATATCAAAAATAACTTTTGTTTAATTGACAAAGTTACCAAGTATGTCTTTAATCATAATAATATACGATTCCAAGTCTTCAATCAGGTTCAGAGGGCTGCAGCGTGTGAGGGAAGGGAAGGAACAGATGTTTATTCGGCAGACAGCTGCTACTGTACATCTGAAGCCTCTTCCTATAGCGCGCACGCACACGCACACACACACACACACACACACACACACACACACACACACACACACACACACACACACACACACACACACACACACAGACAGAGAGGTGTGTAGGGTGCAGGGCCACGTGCTCTTCATCCATACAGCTTTGTGGGAGACATGAAGAACTACAGGGAGCGACTGCTGTATTGAGCGTCACTAATTTGTGATTGTCCTTATACTGCAGGTGAAAATATGAATTGTATAATTTTTTCTATTTATTTTTCACATAAAAAAAAATAGACAAGCTCAGAACCAGCGATGCAACACGTTGTGAGCTTGTAGATCTGCTATTTTCGCTATAAATACAGATTTTGACTTTCCCACTGGTGTGCCTTGGGCACAAAACGTTTGAAACCCACCGTGTTACAGAATTAACTCATCAACTCTGAGAATTCTCTGCTGGTGCTGGCAAGGAGGATAAGGCAACGTGGTCTTTGTAAGACACAGGGCTGGGAAGGGAGTGCTACATTACAGTGGTGTTTTGTCCCCGAGGAAAAAGACTACTAGATTGTTCTTGGTAGCTGAACACACTGCAGGCTTTAAGAAGCAAAGCTGTGGTATATAAACTCACTGTGAGAAAGTCCAACATTCTCCAGTGGCTACATCTTGTGTATGCGTGCCTCCCATTTATTCAACGTTTAGTAATGCTGGTGGTTTGACGCACTCAAGGTTTAGTCTCTAGTCTCTCTGAATCAAAAGAATTGTCAACTTTGCAGTTCACTATCAATACAACCCAACTCTGTGGTACTCCCGACAACCAATATTACCGATCTCACAAATGCCTATTGGGAGGTCCTCTCCACAACACAATTCGGCAATGCTAAACTTCTCTCATTTCAAAGAGCACTTTAAAGTTTATTGATTTGGATTAAGTGGACCCACAGCGGCGCTCAGCTAGCTCCAAGCGAGCGGTTTGAGTATTCACTGAGGCCCAGTAGCGGAGAAGGAACTGTGCCAGCTCTCGCTGTCGTTTCCCATAGTCCCTTATAGCCGCTACACACACAGCAGTAAACCCAGCCAGCAGCTAAACAACCACAGCAAAAAAAGTGCTTGGAAATTTTCCCTCGCTGCTAAGCTAGCTGACAGGCAACAAGGCACCAGCTAGCTTTTTCCTCTTTCTCTACCTCTCTCTCTTTTTCCAGCCTTTTCCCCAATTCCCATCGGTTCCTTTGCTTTCTCCTTTCTACCTCCCTCACCGCTTCCCTCTTTGTCTTGTCAGAAGGGGTTTCTGGCTTGATTAAATTCTATATGTCAGTGTACAGTTCAACACAGTATTGACGCATTCTTGATACAAACGCAGAGGTCGGCACAGCAAGGCTCCGACAGGCGGAGTCAGCCTCGGTAGTGATGGTGAATTAAGGTTAGCCTGACAGCCATGTTGAATCTGCAGTTCCTCTCTCCTGAGTTTTGTATTGTACCTTACATTGTTCTACAGTACCTGGCTCCATTTCATGCCAGGATGTTACATTCCGTGCTGATCTAATCCGTTCGGGACCTGTAATTGTTTCCCCATTGCACCATTCAATCTCGCACTCCCCTTGTTCTTCCTCATTCCATTCAAAGCCTTCTTATTACGGAGACATTTGTTTTCCGGCACCGACGAGACACATAATCGAAAGGATGTCCTTTCCTGCACATTTCTCCGTGCTGGCTGTCCTCTTACTGCCTGTCCCTCGGCGGTGTTTCAATGACAAAACCTTTAACGTATATATATATCACGCTGTATCCATTACCATGGCGAGGAGCCCATAGAGAGAAAGTGACACACAAGAGCGGAACACGACTGGTGGACTAGTCTCCCTGGGCGCTGTAATTACAGAAACAATACTGTGTCAAACATGAGTATTGTGTCAACATTAATATTAACCACTTAACGTAATTTACGTCCAAAATCCAATTCTGCCACGGACGTAAAAAACTATTATTCTTTTTTTGGATGGGGGGGTGGGGGAGCTGCTCCGCAGCCTGTGGATGATCCAAACACCACAGAAGAAGTGTACAAATTCTGCTTCCATGTTAAAGGATTTACAAAAGTAAACTTTTCAAAAAACAAGCCACATTCAAACGGCCATAGCTCTGAAATGGAGGATCGCGGCGGGCCAATTTGTTTTCCCCTACGCTATCGGACCCCCGTGCGTGCAACGAGCCCCTGTCCGCGAGGATCGGGTTCACAGAGAATATTCCATGATTTTTCAAAGGTACAGTAAAATCGCCGTTTTCACTGGCAAGGGTACAGTAGAGGGATGAATTAATTAATGAATTCCTGGCAGTGAATGAGTTAAACGCCATACGTTGTTGTGTCCCTTGGTGCTCTATACTGGTGTCTTTTCTGTTTTAGCTCTGCATTAAATATCCTCGCTGAAAATAGCGAATCCACAAGCTTTTAAATCTGCAATTTACTGCAAAGGTTTTTCCAAGAACACGGATGCTGGGGTTTAAGTGGTTAAATGTTTTATTTATTTTCTTTAAAAATGAGTTTTCATTGTAATACTGATCAATTGGAACTTAAAGTACACAGTACTAGTTCCATTGATCCAAGCTGGAACACGATCGATTGATTGATCATTACAATAAACCCATCTGACCCGCCCACTTAAAGGTATCATGACATTCATTTTCACTTTTTTTATTTTCAATGTTTTATTTGGGGTTTTATGACCTCAATTACACCCAAAAAACCTGAACTTAGAACATTCAGTGGATTTTCTGTGGTCTGGGGTTTTCTGAATAATTAGGCTGAAAAGTAATCTGAGCTTGGCCCTTCGACAGTGAGGTCACAGTCAATTAATCCCGCCCACTCTCCTCCTCGCCCCTCCCCTCCCCTATCCTTTCCTTTGGGGGGGGCGGAGCAGAGGCGATGATTGACAGGCAAAATCCCTCACCAACACCCGCAGGCAAAGATTTCTTTTTTCATTGCAGTTGAAAATGCTTTAGAAATGTGAGAGAAAAACACCTGCCATGGATCACTGGAATGGAATTTTCACTTAAAACTTTTTGTACACTTTTGAAGGACCAGGACAAAGACTTTGAATGTGGTGTAAAAGTGAATGTCATTAAACCTTTAACACGGTGGCCGAATGGGTGGGCCGCTTTTGAAATTGTCAAGTGGGCCCTGATCTAGTGAAAGGTTTAGAACCAATGGTTTAGAAGCAGGAAAATGCGGTGCCTCGGCTAGGAGCAGTGTTGAACTAACACACAACAACAAGGAGAGAAAACAGAGACCCTGAGAGAGGGGAAGGGTGGAATAAAGCGGCCGAGGGAGACAGATGAAGAACCAGACAGCGGGAGGGGAACTGAAAAGTTCGGTATTAAAAATGTACTTAAAAAGTAAAAGTACAAAAGTATTGGTATCAAAATGTACTTAAAGTACCAAAAGTAGAAAGTGCTCATTATACAGATGTCCCATTTCAAGTTTTCAAATGCATAAAAATCTTTTGAAAATAGCAGATCTACAAGCCCATCGTGGGCTTGTAGATCGGCTATTTTCAAATGGCCGAAATGTATATAGGGCTGAGCCCTCAGTTCATGGAGCCACTAAGAGCCGTGTTGAACTAACACACAACAACACAGAGAGAAAACAGAGACCCTGAGAGAGAGAAGGGTGGAATAAAGCGACCAAGGGAGACAGATAAACAACCAGACAGCGGGAGGGGAATATAGGAAAGTGAGGGGAGAGACAGAGCCCTATTTGTAACGATGCACTCGCGCACGCACGCCACGTTGACACCCAGCAGAGTGCATGCTGCTGTGGCTATCTTTTCTTCTGCCTTTTATTTCTGGAGTGGCTCTTGTCTCAGCGGAGGCCACTAGGGGCTGTAGCGACTTCTTCTTTCATCTGGCTCAGCATCAGCCAAGTGACGCGGCTCCCTGCCGCGTTGCGTCACTCCATCTTAATCCATTCCAATCCGGGAACGCATCTGTGTCATTTTAAAATGTCTTTTGGCTATTCAAAAATAGCAGATATACAAGCTCATCGCACGACACTGAGTGCCGTGCTATGAGCTTGTAGATCTACAAAAAAAAAAGATCGTGAAAATGGGTGCAATTTGGCCGATTCTACAAATGTTGTCTAAATCCTAACAGTTTAAAAAAAAACGTATGCTGCTATATCAGTGGTCCTCAAACTTTTTCATGTCAAGGACCCCCATGTATTTGGCCACGGACCCCCATCTCAAAATGTTTTGTTCCAGGGACCCCCCCAGAAGCAAAGATTTGAGTCACAAATGTTGGCTTTAAAAAAATATATATTCAAAGATTTGCACACATTTTCCTACAAGCTCGTAGCGTGGCACTCGTGCCGCACTATGAGCTTATATATCAGCTATTCCTTTAAAAGCCAAAGAAATATGAAAATAACACAGATGCGTTCCCGGATTGAATGGGTTAATACTCTGTCTCTCTCTCTCTCTCTCTTTGTCCGTGTCTACCTGTGTTTTGTCTGTCTCAGGTACATGTTAACAATCTACACTAAATCTGAATTATGTACTGCTGCAACAATGATCGTAAAACGCCATGTGAGCTGAAACTAGCCAAATGAAGACCTATACAAGCTCACACTTTCGGCAAAGACATGGTGTATAGACGAATCCACAGGCGCGCTGCCTGTAGGCGGCCATTGCTGCGGTGTCGCATCCGCGGAGCGTTGACACCGCAGCAATGGCTGCGCGCAGGGCAGCGCTCCGTGGATTTGTGTATAGAGAGATAAAAAATGAGGGGCCAAGTATAGACCCCTGGGGGACTGAGGCCAATGAAGTATATAGGGTTTAAGTGGTTGACACTGTGTATGTCACTATGTCCAAAAAAAATGTACCAGGTTATGTTTGCTTAGTGCAGTGGTTCTTAAAGTGGGGTCCAGGGTTCCTTGAGGGGGTTCTAAATGGACCCTTAAGGGTCTGTAACTTAAGGGTCCTTGAAATTAAAACGTTTGAGAACCACTGGCTTTGTGAACCAAAAAAGGAGAGTAGTGTTGAGCAGGTACCATGCAGTGGAAAAGTGCTATTTGCCTGTCCATTCCTCCCTCCCTCTCCCTCTCTCTCTCAATACCGCTCTACCTCCAGTCTGTCTCTTTATTTCTCCCATTTCTTTCTGCCTCTCTCCCGCCCTCCCGGTTCCATTGAGACAGAACCCGCCGTAATTGTTCTCATAAGCGTAGAAAGACACTGTCGTTGATGTTGTGTTCTGTCGACGTATATTGTCACATTCCATTGTGTGATGTCCGTATGGTGAGTCCGCGCCCTCAAAGGCCATGGGAATCGTTTCGCTCAAAAAGCCGTTATAATTTGTTTCATAGGCAGTATCGAGCGGTGTGGAATTTGTTTGCCTGGATGAGCCATGCTTTTGATTGTGTTGTGTTCCGCTGTACGCGGACACACCAGGAACAGATGATTCTAAAATTGTGGCGCCTCTGTAAACAATAGGCGTGTCTGAATGCAATTCTTTTATGTTCAGCCAGCGTACGGCCCTGAGCTCATAACCATTGTTATATCGTGGCTGTCGGGAGGAAACCTCATATCTCCATATTCTAACTTTTAGTTTTTTTGGTAAATTAACGCCTTACTTGGTCATATTACAGCGTCACACAAAAGCATCAAAAGTAGCAGATCTGCAAGCTCGTAGATCTGCTACTTTTTTTTCTTTTCTTTTTTTATCCTGAAAAGTAACAGTTTTGGACATATGAGGTTTCCACCCGACAGCTATGTGTGTTGTTTAACACAGCGTTGAGGCGTAACACCAGTGATGTGACGACGATATTGCTAGTCTATATCGAACGTCGGTCATGGTGTTGCAACATTGCCGGAACCAATCGAATCAACTATTAAATGAATAAATAATGAAAGGAACAGAATTGCGGAAAGGAATGAAGCACACAAACACACAGTATCCAGTATGCTGCATATGATACGCATGCCTGCACAAACACTTAAATATGAGTCTTCTTCAGTAAAAACAACCACTATGATGTTTGACTGTTTGAACCATCCTGAAATATATATGTAAATGGGTCTCACTGCACCATTTTATGATGGTCTTTGGACTATAATGAAAAAGCTATTGTGAAGTAAAGAGGGTCTCACTATACCGTGGCGTGTCCTGAAATATGAATATGAATAGCGTCAGGAACAAAATGAGGGTGCAGAGAGGCAACAGTACAGTGTTGTCTGTCCACTATGCCACTTGAAAATCCAATTTCCTTCACCCTTGATAAAACTTAAATGGCTGTATTCCAGGAACAGGCAAAAAGCAGCGTGCAGATCACGACCAATATAACTAGTTTGGGGTGGGGACAGCACCTAAGAATACGGCCACCAAAATGGGGACAATGTGAGCAAATATTTAAGGGGTGGACGACGTCTCTTCACAGCGCGCTGTCGCTCGCAGTACGTCAGGACAGTCTCATTGAAGCGCATGTATTTTAATGACTTTTCATCGCTCGCTCGTGTCGCTGGCAGTGTGGATGTGTAATTCAAAGCATGCAATAATATCATAGAAAACAATTAAAGTAATCTGGTTTTGAAATTATAACAGTAATCACATTACAGGTACCCTTGAATAGAGGTCAATTACTTGCTGAATGTCTCTGAGGATGAACATTTCATGCTACAGTAATTCAATGTAATTTGCCTTATTTGGATTCCATGAACATGACTTCCAGCCTACGGACATAATCAGCATTCTGAGTGTAACTTTCCAAGCCTTTGACAAATGTCTGTAATGTAAAGTTGTGCAGTCCGTTGTAATGGAGTGTCTTGCTTTGTGTTGCACGAGTGACGCCAATGTGTGATTCATGCAGTATGTTTGAACGTGTGTTTGCCAGCATGCGTGCTTACTGTACATTTGCTGCAGTGGTGGAAGAAGTGCTCACATTTTTGATCAGTACCCTATTGTACAAGTAAAAGTTCGGTATTCAAAATGTACTTGAGTAAAAGTACAAAAGTATTGTATACGTATAGTATAATATTTGTCTCTGAGATGTTGTGGAGTAGAAGTAAAAGTATTGAAAATTGGAAATACACGAGTAAAGTAAAAAATACCTCAAAATTGTACTTAAGTACAGTACTTGAGTAAATGTACTAAGTTACTTTACACCCCTGATTTGCTGTGTGTGTGTGTGTGCTGTGTGTTCGAGTGTTTGTCCAAGGGGGAAAGAGAGAGGGGCAGAGAGAGAGAGAGAGAGAGAGAGAGAGAGAGAGAGAGAGAGAGAGAGAGAGAGAGAGAGGGGGGGGGGGAGAGAGAGAGATGGAGAAAGGCAGCAGGTGACATTGACCGTGACAGAAATATGGTTCCGTTTGGGGGGGCTCAGGTGGCTGTTGTTCCTGTTTTGATCAGAGTTGACACAAAGGTGCTAACACACTCACTCTCTCTGTCTCTATTCCTGTCTCACCACTCACCTTCTTCCATAATCTCCCGTCTCTCCTAGACGTGCACGCATGCGCGCATGCACGCACGCACGTTTGTATTACTATACTTGTGAGGACGTCAACATTTCAGGATGGTGATTTTAGGAATGCCATTCTTGCCATTCTTAACCCTAACCCTGAAGCCGAAAATATATAAATGTCTATAACCCTACCTCTAACCCAGACCTGAATCTTTTCCTAAATTGCAAGCCTAAGACTCCCCAAATCTGTTTGAACCGTGACACAACCATGTTCTATTGTGAGGACCAGGACAAGTGTCCTCACAATACTCTCACATTCTACTGTACTTGTGGGGACATTTGGCCCTTAGAAGTATAGCAATATACACACACACACACACACACACACACACACACACACACACACACACACACACACACACACACACACACACACACACACACACACACACACACACACACACACACACACACACACACACACACACACACACACACGCGCGCGCACGCACGCCTCCTGTGGGTCCTATCAATCTTTCCCAGCATATTGCCTCCACAGCGACCGTGCTCTGCGGTCCTATCGGCCTCTCCTCTCCTCTCCTCCACCTGGTGCAGAGAGAGTTGGCCTCCGCGGCGCACAAATCCATCAAGACGGATTGGACGCAGCAGGACACTGGCTCATTCTCTCCTTTGTCCTCTTCTAGAGAATAAATTATTCCTAATAGGTATACATTCAGAAATTGCCTGGAGCAGAGCTTCTTGGGCCGGCAGAGGTTGGGAATATTTTGTTATTTAATGCAGTGGTTCTCAAACTTTTTCACATCGAGGACCCCCCAAATGAATATTTTGTGCCAGGGATCCCATATGAGATTTGTGTCAACATTTTTTTTGTTCAAGCTCGACACATTGTGAGCTTGTAGATCGGCTGATGTATGCAGGATTCAAGTGGTTAAACAAATTTAGCTGTGGACCCCCTGGAACCCTCCAAAGCACCCCACTTTGAGATTGACTGATTTAACCACTTGAACGCCAGTATCCTCAGTCTCAGGGTAGAGGACAGAGTACAGTAACTTGCAATGGGCCTGGTTTTCAAGATACTCTAGGGACCAGTGCCCATGTGCCTGTCCACTGATCTCATTCCCCCCCCCAGATTCGGCACAAACATGGGGATGAATTCATTCTACTATTATGCCACCAAAATGTGGAATGCCCTACCACCAGCCATCAGAAAGTGCCATTCCTACCCTCCTTCAAAACCGCCATAAAAGAGCACCTGTCTGCAATTTGCAACTGGACCTAAACAAGTCTTCTAGCTTGCCAAAATAAATAAGCCCCCCCCCCCTCCAGTTTTTCTGTAATCACTTTATTGCTTGTAGTATTGATGATTTCATCTAGTATCGTATGTCTTTATGTCTTGATGAATTGAATACACAGGACCACAATGGAAACAAGCCCTCAGGGCTTTTGTGTTATCCTTTTAGCATTATTGTATAAGTGCACATCTGTACTTTTTGCAAATTGTTAATAAAGTATTCAATCAATCAATCGATCCGTATTCTGGGGAAAACTTTCACTGAAAATAGCAGATCGACAAGCTCACATCACACTGTGAAGCGAAAACACAACTATAGTATAGAGAGCCCTGAGGGAGCCCTGAAAGAGCCAGTTCCAAACCTCAGTGGCAATGTTTTGAAAGAAAATACATGGAAAATGTGAAATTATTATTAGAGGCAGCATTGGGGGGAGGGGGTATACTGTATCATATATTCACTGAAGGCGGTGGAAAGGACATGGGGGTCACCAAAATCATTAGAGTTCATCCTGTAATCCACCCAACTTTTTTCTTCAGATTTCTTGTGCACAAGTTGGAATGTTTGGTTATCAATTTAACACACATCCCCTATTGGTGCCCAGTCCAACGCTAAAGCACAGTAAATCAATTTGAGAAAAGGAATACTCTCCACTCACTTTTTTATGCTCCGTAAAACTTTTTATACAGAGCATAAAAAAGTAAGTCGCTAGTAGGGCGTCAACTATCGAATATCGTCTTAGCGATTTTTTTATTAATGGAATAATCAAGAAGCATGTTTTTTTATATTTAAAATATATATATCGTTGGGGTCGGGCAGGAACCTCTCATCTCCATATTCTATCAATGTACAGATTTTTCTGTTCTGTTGTGTTTCTAAAAAACGGTGTAGTGTGTTGAATGTCTTTGTTGGATGAGGCCATAAGCACATTCACTTGGGAGAGCAGCACATGACAAAATGTGGGCTGTGATGTTCCATCTGCTGTGGATATTGTAGATGATATAAATCAAGATAGTGTTCGCTAGAGTGCATGGAAACAATGTGGTCCTGCTCCTTGATTTATTCGGTAATTATTAATTATAGTTATATTATGATATACGTTATATTATTATACTTAATCTATAGTCTACGTTTTTACTATTTCTTGATTCTCTCAGTGCGTCTTCTAGATCCATCGCTTATCGGTCTTCTTGAACAATGAAGTTAATATCAAATATAATATTCAATATTACAATACATTATACAGTAGCCTGTAGAAATTCCAGGCAAATCTGACCCTCACAAATTACACGTAAGTGAGCCATAGTAAATCCAGCAGAACACGTAATCACCTACAATTTTCATATCTCCTGTTATTTTCTCGGTCCTTCCGTAAATGTATGGGCATAATTGAGAGAGGGGCACAGGTGACTCTACAATTACAGGCGAACTGCATTTGCAAGCCAGTGTGCCTGTTTTATAAATAACACATTTCTAGGCACAAAATGCACTGAGAGGACGCTCAAAATGTCTAAATCTGTCCCTGAATGCATTGCCAGTTGATAAGAGCTGTCCTAATGTGTGCTCATGGAACTGACGGCATAAGATAAATATAAACATCCCTCTGACATATCAGGATTTTATAACTATTCACTGAAAAGCTGGCCGGGAAATTTCTAGGCTGTTACCTAGAAAGCTTATTATGCCTATTATTCTAATTTCCAGCTACCGGCATTCTATTTTTATTCTGGGATTTCACTGGAGTAGCTTTGCATGTTTTGCAGATAAAAAAACCTCCTTATTATCACTAGCCAGGTTAAAGGCAAGGGGAGGATTATGTTTTCAGCCATGTGTCTGTGTGTCTGTCTGTGTCCATTCTTGTGCACGCTGCCAGTAGGTCAAGCACAGTAAATCCCCAAATATGTTTCACATAATTATGTGAATATTTCTGAGTATTTTTCCCCACCATCCCGCAGATGCACCGATTCTCGCCCAATTAGTGTTCCCGCCTGTTGTCATCAACATTATGTCATTCTCTGACAGATATGCGATGCCAGAGTGCGGTCTAGCCAACACCAACTCGGGACTCCTGAAACGCTGTCCTCCACACTCTCCTATCTAGCATCAGGGCCTTAAGAGAGCTCTACAATGTTGTTAGCTAAGCTGTCGCGCCGCAGTGCATCTGCGTAGGTGGTGCGCTTCTTGCCTTTCCTGGCTTTGCCCTGGGTTGGCTCCCACTGTGTCAGTTTGCTATTGCCACTAGTTCCAGCCAGCCTCATCCTTCTCTCTCTGCCTTTGTCTGTGACAGAGATATGCTCTGCTCTGATATGCACCGCACTGTTACGCGGCCCTCACATCTAGAGTTTGGGCTGCTAGGCGGCCCTCACACCTACGACACACCACCGATCCAACTGACATGCAGATATATGGTGATCTCTGTATCTGTCAGTTCTTTTCCCTTTTATGCCCATATATGGAGATCTCTGTATCTGTCTGTCCTTGTCCATTTATGCCCATGTATGGAGATCCCTGATGTCATCAGTATATATATGGACCCCCATCTGAAAATGTTTTGCCAGGGACCCCCCAGAAGAGAAGATTTGTGTAAAATAATTATCAAAAGTATTCAAATTTTCAATAATTGTTCAAAAATAGAAGATGTACAAGCTTGCAGTGCGGCACGAAATGACACACTGTGAGCTTGTAGATCTGCAATTTTTTAATAGCCAATGTATTTAAATGGATAAAGTGGTTAAAATGATTGTGATGCTGTATTATCACATTTTACTGGGTACCCCCCCCCAGGTCCCCACTTTGAGAACCACTGAACTCCTTCCATTGCGAATCCTTCCTTGGTGCGGACCGGGCTTTAAGGACCCCTCATGCTAAAAGCCTACTTTATTTTGATCAGATGACTATAAAGAAATCTGTCACAGGTTGTCAGCTCGCTTTCAAAGCAGGGGGGAAAAAACCTCGGAAACCTATTCTAGCATTCACAGCAGGGTTCACTTTGACAGCAAATCTTGAATAAAATGCTATGTGAAATGTTTTTGTTTTAGTCTAGTTTTAGACAACAAAAAAAATCCAACGTTTAGTTAAAGTGCAATCTGGGAAGTCATTCGGATTTTTTTAAATCCTCTTGGCCAAGCTAGTTTCAGCGCCCGAATAATAAATCAAGCTTGCACATCAGCTCTCCAATTCAACTATCCAGCGATCGTACAGACAGATATCCATAGCATTAGTATAGTTAGAAGTATAGTTAAAGGGCACTTAGAAGTATAGTTAAAATGTAATGCATTGTGGTATTAAGGTTCGAATGTGCCATAGAGACACGGATTTAACTATAATATGAAATATGTCTTTTCTCGGTTTATCTTAAAATCTAAAAACAAACAAAACAAAGTTTCATTAAAAAAAAAGAAATAACAATATGGCCTTGCTTTTCCTCAAAAGACCCTCTCAGATAACAATCAAAATGAGCATTAGGCCTGCTCTATATGCATTCACCATGAATAAGATATCAAGTCTCTCTTTGAAATTTTGCCTTTCATCTTCAAACTGCTTATTATTTTTGTTTTCTTTCAAACAGTCAGTCTCCTCTCTGTGTGTCAATTAGAACAAAGTCCGCAATTTTCAATCGTTGTGACTGGTAATCCTGTGTGCGCAATCCATTTAACTACAGCCTCCTCTTTGGTCTCTTGTTCTTTAGAGTCACTTTTGTACTTTGAAGCACAGCAGAATGGCTGTAGCTGTACAGAGGGTATGCTGGGATGCAGCTTTATTTCGTTGCTGTCGGCCAGAAACCTCTTATCTCCATATTCTAAGTTTTTGTGTTTGTACTACTACAGTGTCACACAAAAGCATCAAAAGTAGCACATGTACCAGCTTGAAACGCGACTTTCACGCCGCATTTTGAGCTTGTACTGTAGATCTGCTACTTTTGCTATTTCTTTCATTTGAATCCTGAAAAGTAACAGTTTTGGACATATGATGTTTCCACCCGACAGAGACGATTTGCACTTGTTCCATGATCATCCGTGTCATTGAAGGACTTCTGTATCTCTACGGGGGAATAAGGGGAGAACAAAACCACTTTTATTCTCTGATTTTTCTTTCTCTCCGTACACTCCCTTCTCTTACTCATACACACACATGAACACACGATACACTGATCAAAGCTGTCTTTCTGCTTCTTTCTCCCATCATATCTAACATCAAGTATAACTACATTCTTTCAAACAAGCTTTCGTCTTTCTTCGTAGATATTTATTTCAATTTGAGGACAGTGAAACTTTACACTATTCTTTCCAGACTTTAAATATTCTGTGTGTCAATCTTTTTTGTTTCTGGGTCATTCACTCAGTCAGTCAGTATAGGTCATAATACTAAGTTCACAAGCTAAAATAACTTTAGCTTGTGTACATACCTTTGCATGCATTTCAGGATGACTCATCTGAACATATTGGTTGAAGTTGGTTGTGTTTTTCCCTGAAATTCTCTCTCCAAACGGTTAACAAAAGGTCTTGTTATCTTGATAACAAGACCTTTTGTGTATAGTATGTGACTTGTTCCTGTGTTTACATAACAAAACAATAAATATTGTATTTTACCCATCATTTCTGGAGTAGGGTGGTGGTGTTTACCTGCAGAAACACAGTGCCCTCTCGCTGTATTTTGGCATTTTCACTGTTTGTTTTGGTTGCCCAAAAACGTGCCTGTCTACCATATTGTACAGTATTTATCTACTGCTTTTCCAGTGCTGTGAACTGAACATTTTCTCCTTGGTCTCCTGGGTGAAGTTGCGTGCTGTGTTTTCTGTATGATGCACCCACTCACTGTGTTTTTGCGTGTGCGATCAGTACTAAATGTATGCACGCTGCCAAGGAAGTAAACTCCGGAACATTTTCCACACATTGCGAATAATTAATGTCTTTGTGTGAACATTCGTCACATTTCGTGACTTCATAATCCCAGATTCAACTTCCTGACGTTCCTCCATATTTGGGCAAGAGTTAATCGTTATTAGACGATGTCTCGTTTTGTGATGAATGACATCATACACCATGACACAATGGTGATTAGTGTTCTGCGATGAATTAAAATGTGATCTTCTGATGATGAGGCATGACAGCTGTAGTTGAAGAAATGGTTCTCAACCTTTGTCATTAGAAGGCCACGGACTCCCATTTGATACCATTATTTTCATCACTGGGACCCCACTGTAAAATCCTCAGTGTTAATTTAACTCTGAGAATGAGCAAATGGAACACTCAGAGTTACAGATCCATAAGGGACCACAGGTATAGTGTAAGAGAAAGGGGGGAGGGGGGGGGCTCTCCGACTTCGGCAGCTTCGAAAAGTCACGCCTGTGCCAGCAGGTTTCATCACCAAGAAAATCTTCCTGTCTCAAACCTCCCTGCCGACGCCCAACTTCAAAAATAGTCTATCCTCGAATCAAAGAACATCACAGAGGACGGATAAAGGTTTCACCCGCTCTGTACAGACCTAAAAAAAAAAAACTAGAACGGGGAAAAAATGTGTATCAGAAATATCATCAGTCATCTTTACCTTTATTATTTCTCCTCCTGCTCCAAACCCAAAGAACACGATGCCAAGATAAGAGAACAAATGGGTGAGCTTGTGTTATGTATGTACTGGGAGGCAGGGACTAAGGTAATAACAAAGCTAGGAGTTGGCGTGTCCTTTATTCTACCGAGTTCTTATGGCCCCAAATCCCTCAAGTGGGAGAGTCAGTGTCCTCGGATGTCCCCCCCGATTCATGCTCCCTCCAATGTGACGTTACTGTATGATCATCGACTTGGATTGCGGGGCAGGCGGGCCAGGTACGGGGATGGGTCCTTTACTCAATAGCAATTTCATCCTCGAACAGAGGGATTGAGCTACGTGACAATGTCAGCGCGTCGTGTGAAGTGGCTCTCGACAAGCTCTCTCTGCTGCTAAACAACCCTGAACCCACGACAGTGGGTCCAGGGTGCTCTTTAAAGAACAAACACTGTTAGCCGGCCTCTTTCAAGGACACAGTGATGACGATGGTGACACTAATGATGATGATAATGACGACGACGACGTTGTTGTTCGAGGTCGTCTTTGCTACTGTAGTCCATTAATGGACCGGCTTCAGAGCACAGAGTTGAGATGACATTAACATGAAGCTGCGTTTGGATACCATCATCCTGTTATGACTCAGACTCATATGTAAGGCTGGTGACCCAGCATGTAGCACACACACACTTACAATGACACTCATATCACCAAGGCATCAATTCTCAGAGATATACAGTATGCGTGTTTGTGCGTGCGTGTGTGTGTGTACTTGTAATTCTATACTTGGAGGGCCAAATGTCCTCACAACAAGTATAGTGGAATTTGAGAAATACATACAATACATTATGAGGACCATTTTCCTCACCAGGGAAATGGTTGATTTTATGATTAAAAGAGGAGAAGATTGAGGTTAGGGTTAGAGTTAGGCATTTAGAGGTTAGGTTTAGGGGTTAGAGTTGGAGTTATGCCTGATTTATATTTAGTTGCGTGACACAGGCACCCAACTAAGTATATTCAGGCTTTAGGGTTAGAGTTAAAAATGGCAAAAGAATGGCAAAAATGGCATTTATAAATTGCCGTCCTAAAATGTTGATGTCCTAGTATGTGTGTGTGTGTGTGTGTGTGTGTGTGTAATGTATGTACATGTGTGTATGTACATGTGTGTATGTGTGTGTGTGTGTGTGTGTGTGTGTGTGTGTGTGTGTGTGTGTGTGTGTGTGTGTGTGTGTGTGTGTGTGTGTGTGTCCAAAAAGACTTCCAAAACAAGAAAAAAGGGAAAAACATGCAACAAAAATACCTTCGTCCCGAGGCTTGTTCATTGAAGATTCATCGTGTTTTTTTGTGAGTGGACCTAGGGTTAAGACAAAAAAGGGGGAAAAAGAGAAAAGAGAAAATTCAAAAAAGATTACTGGCAAAAAACGGAAAAAGAAAAAAGAAAAGAAGAAAAAAAAAAACAAGAATATCAAAAAAAGAAAAGAAGCAAGAGCAAAAAAGAACAAATTAGTAAAGTTCACGTTTCTTTCTTATTGTTCAGTTTCTTTCTTTCTTTGTTTTTAAAAAGAGGACAAAAACAAAAGGCATCACAGACACAGATTTATCACAAGAAAAGACACAAGATCAAAGAAAACCCAGGTGAGCCGTTCTGGATGCGGTTCCCTGGAAAATGTCTGCTCCTGTTTATTGCTTACAGCGTTGTCTCCCTTTTCACTCTCTCACACACACTCACACTCTCTCTTCACAGTGGTCCCCTGCGTTTGGCTTTCCAGTTGAAAGGGGGCTGAGGGGGGCAAGGAATGAACCTGTGGTTTGAAAAACAGGACATCCCCTTCATCTCCCCCCTCACCCGCTCACGACCAGAGAAAAACCAGGAAAGGCAAAACAGGCAAAGAACAGGACACCCTAAAGCCTAGTTCAGACCAAAGAGTTGTGGCAAGACAAAACCAGAGTGTAAATTAAGCGTTAGAACCTTGTGGGGAAAAACTGCGGCGGTCTGAATTAACACCAACGGGAAAACCCCTCGCCCCAAAGAAAAATTGCCATTTATGTGCAGTGAAACATGGATGTCAGCTGGTTATTTGTGACATGGACGATGTTATTCCCACCTCTCCTTTTTAAAGGGTTAATGCACAGTGTTAACCAATTAGAGACCTCTTTAGATAAACAGAGAACAGAGTGACACCGTCATTAGTCAGCCACTAGAGCTGAGGAGAACAATGACCCTGTAACGGTAAAGAAAAAAGCATTAAAACACGTTGTAGATAAAATAAGTCAGGTGCAGGTTGTGTGTGAGTGTGCATGTGCGTGTGTGTGTGTGTGTGTGTGTGTGTGTGTGTGTGTGTGTGTGTGTGTGTGTGTGTGTGTACGTGCGTGCACACGCATATCATTATTTAGTGCTAAACCAGAGAACTATTCCCCAGGCGAGTAAATAATTACACAGCACAACAGCAGTATGTCAATTTGAAATGACAAGTTAGTGTGATGCTAATTGTGCATTGAGGAGTGCAGGTAAAGGGTGAAGGTAATTTAATCTCCATTTGCCCACTGGCTGTTTTTGGTAAATTAAGGAGTCAGGACTGGCAGAGAGAAGGAGAAAGATACAGGGGTGGAAGGGAGCAATAGAGACTGAAAAACGACACCAAGTTACCCTTGCCCACATATGGAGCAAATGCGGATTTGTAAGCTAGTTGAAAGTTGAAAGTTGAAATGTGGCATAGCTCTGTTTACACATTTCTTTATTCCCTTTAATTGTACATGCATTTCATAGTTTTGATTGTTTTTATTTGACAATGGCTTTGGCAAGGTAAACAATTGTTCTCTCATATGCTAATGAAGCTCATTTGAATTGAACTGAATTGACATTAACAGGGACGGCGTCCCTTTTCTTCTCTTTGTTGTCGCAGCAAGTTTGTTGATGGTGGAGTACAGCGGTGGAGGAAGTACTCAAGATGTGTTACTTAAGTATCAGTATCAATAACAAAGTGTAAAAATACTCTGTTACAAGTAAAAGGCCCGTATTCAAGTACAAACGTATTGGCTTCAAAATGTTCTTATAAAGTAGAAAAAAGGAAAAGTACTTATTATGCATAATGTCCCATTTCAATGTTCTTTCAACATTGAAATGGAGTAGAGGAAGCATAAGGTATCGAAAAATGGTAACACTCAAGTAAAGTAAAAGTACCTCAAAATTGTACTTAAGTACAGTACGTGCGTATACAGTATATATATCTTGCACTGGAAGTATAGGCTCGTCGTCCTGTCCAAAGCAGTGATTAGCAGCGAGGAGGAAATGCCACCAGCAGCTCCGATTGATTGAATTATGCATGAGGGTCGCCACCTCTCTCTCACACACCCGTCAGTCAGTCACTGTATAGTCGCCATCTAATAGGCTCACAACCAGGAAGTGAGGGAGTTGTAGTAAAATGTTATCCAATTATCTTTGATTTCATTGACACTCCCACTGATTGGGAAGCTCATAATGTCGTTGCCAGGTGGAAAACTTGTATGTCCAAAACTAAAACCGTTCCTTTTTTTAATTATTATTTCAAAGAAACGTTTTAAAATATTGAAAATGGCCGATCTACAAGCTCACAATGCGTCGCGATGCCACCCGTTGTGAGCTTGTAGATCGCCTATTTTCACTACTTTCGTGCAACACTCTCGCATGATGAAGTCGGACATTAATTTACCCCAAAAACATAAAAAGTTGAGATATGGAGATACAAGGTTTCTGCACGACAGCTATACGATAAGCAGGAAGGGAGGGGCTTGAGGTTAAAATGGCAGCCAATTAGCTTTGATCAATCAGTCCGTCGTACTTAATGCCTGCCAATTGGTGAGTAGTCTTACTCCCGAAAGGCCCATCTCTAGGAAGTGTATCCATTATCCATATTTACAGAGTTACACAGAAGCACACAAAGGGAAGAAAAACATCCGGAACAGCCACTCAGCTAACATGGCAATTACCTGTAGTTTGTATGTGAGTGGGGGAGACCACAAAAGACTCGCAACAACATCTCTTGTTCAGCGGCTCGTGTTCCTGACCTTTTCGACCCAAATCCTACTGATGATTCATATAAAGTTTGTCAGGGGGATGGATGCTCTTGTTGCTTGGCTCATACAGAAAATACACCTCTTCGATCACTTTAGAAAGTTTCATGAAAATCAGCCCATCCGTTCACAATTTCAATATATGACCTTGACCTTGGAACCTTTGACCCAAAAATTAATGATCTCTTCCGGGAGCCAATTAGTAATTCCTACAAAGTTGAATGAAAATCCACCCATACGTTCTCTATTTCTACTGTATCATTGATTGTGACCTTGACCTGAGAAATCTTCGACTCAAAGTGAATCATCTCTTCACAGCCTACTGATAATTCCAACAAAAAAATGCTAGAAGGTTTCAATAAAGTTTGCAGATCTATTCTAAAATGATCTTGTTGGCAAACATACACAAACACAAGCAAACATGCAAAACATTGCTGTGGCAGCAAAAATACTGTACCAATCAGGCATGTCTACAAAGAGACCAGCTGCGACATGCAGAATAGTAGGGCAACAGTTAATCAAATCGATTAATTTAATTGATTATAAAAAAATATTGAGAATCGATAATTAATAATAGATCCCTATTTTGGGCATATAGGCATCCAAGGACCCCTGGGGGTCCCTGGACCCCACCTTGAGAACCAACGGGTTAATCGATGTATTTAAATAAAAAAGGGCTTCTCGGTTATATATCATTTTGGGGGTCCTTGACATGAAAAAGTTTGAGCACCACTGATATAGCAACATAAGTTTTTCAGAAACCACTTAGGATTTAGAAGACATTTTGTAGACGCGTTCCCAGACAAAAAAACTAACTTGATTGACACCCTTTCATACAACGAGCGGACAGAGAAACCTGTCTGGCCCGCTGAGGTTTCCAGACCCTCTGCCATACATACGCCAATATGGAACGTAATGAGGCCATCTGTTCATAGCAGAGTATTGGTGCAATAGTTAATCAAACTAGTCCATTTAATAGATTATTAAAAACAATAGTCCATAATCGATAATAAAATAATCGCTTCATAATTGTATTCTAAAATAGTGAAGATAGCCAATTTGCAAGCTCCCAACAAGCATTGTGAGCTTAGCGTAGATTGCTGATCTTCCCAAAAAAATTGCATGACACCATTGTGCTGTGAAGTCTAAAATAATGCTTTATTTAAAAGTGCTCAATCAATTTGTTGATATATGTGTGTACTGTATATCATTGCTGTCGGGCAGAAACCTCATATCTCCATATCTAAACTTTTTGTGTTTATTGGTAAATGAATGCCCTACCTGATCATACTACAGCATCACACAAAAATATCGCTTCTTGATTATTCGATTGATCAAAAGAAGAATAGCATAATTGCTTAGTATGTAATGGATAGTTGCAGGCTTACAGCAGAGAGCTACAGCAGACAGGTGTGTGTGGAGTGTGTGTACATTGACAGCAGAGAGCGTTTCTGTGCCGAGGACCCCCAAATTGATATATATTTGGCCTCGGACCCCCATCTGAAAATGTTTTGTGCCAGGGGACCTCCAGAAGCAAAGATTTGAGTTCCCTTTAAAAATATACATATATTCAAAGATTTGCAAAAATGTTCAAGATTTTTCAAAAATAGCAGATCTACAAGCTCATAGCGCGGCACTCGGTGCCCCGCTATGAGCTTGTTTATCTGCTATTTTTGAATAGCCAAAGTATAAAATATGGTTAAAGTGGTTAAAATGATTGTGACGCTATATTAACTACTCTTGCTGGGGACCCCCCCCCCCCCCCGGACCCCACTTTGAGAACCAATGTCCTACACGACAGTCAAAGAAGAAACAGGCATGCAGAACCTGGTGTCTATTCTACTGGACTGCTTTGAAAGATGGAAGACTATGGGGATGGGGACAGGGCTGGTTATTCAGTAGTATGCCTAAAAAAACCAAATAGTGAATGGCTGACAGCTGGAGTTTTGGTTTAACGTGATGAGTCTGTTTGTTGTTGTTGTGTTCCTTAATGAGTTTTTTTTTTCACACCCTCTCTTATTCTCCTTCCTTTATCCTCTCCCTCTCTCTGAACACATTTCTTTCCCTCTCTTGCATTCTGCTGTGTCTGTATTGCGGGGTGGGTTGGGATGGTTGGTGGGGGAGGGGTCTACCCGACTGCGGTTCACTTTGATGCTGGTTATGTAACGTTTTACTTTAGCTCCACTTCTTGCCAGGGCCACGTGCACATACTGTACGCACACGCACGCACGCACGCTCGCTCGCACACGCACACGCACACACACGCGCGCACACACTCACGCACACACGCAGGAACATACAGGCACACGCAGGCACACACACACATGTGAAAATCCTTTTTTTTTGTAAATATGCATGCGTGTGCATGTTTGACATTCTGGTCAACAAAAACTGAAACTAAAACTAGCAAATAAAATCATATTAGTAAGCTAAACTAAAATAACACTGTGTCTGAATTTCGTCTGAAATTCTAATTCTAAATAAAATAGAAATGCAAATGGTTGCTGCCGGGCAGAAACCTCTTATCTTCATATTTTAACTTTTTGTGTTTTTTGGTAAATTAATGCCCTACTTCATCTTACTACAGCGTCACACAAAAATCTAAAATAGTAGATCTGCAAAACGACGTGTTTCGAGCTTGTAGATCTGAATTCTGAATAGTAACACCCGACAGAGGCAAAATGTTGGTTCTGAAAGTGAAAAAAGTAGCAGTCAGCTACCAGTATCTATCATGAAGAAACAATGGCATCTTCAAAGGCAAGTGAGCTGTAAGTGGTCAAAAGCAGTCCAGCTCCATATTGACCCATCCCAGAGTGTGTCTGAATACACTCTGGAGCCCTGGTGTAAATAATTAGTATACAGCTTTAACACTTTTTTAGCTCAGCCCTTTTTAATTATCATCGTATATCACGTTAATTTCTAACTTGCTAATGACCGGAGAGGGAGGGAATTGCTGTGTGTTTGTGTGTGAGAAGGAGAGAGAGAGAGAGAGAGAGAGAGAGAGAGAGAGAGAGAGAGAGAGAGAGAGAGAGAGAGAGAGAGAGAGAGAGAGAGAGAGAGAGAGAGAGAGAGAGAGAGAGAGAGAGAGAGAGAGAGATGCTGCATGGTGTCCAGTCTGGTCAGTGCTCTGGTCTAGCCGGTGCAACGGTTAATCAAACTAATTGATGTCTTTCTTTGTCTTGATTGATGAATTTAATACACAGGACCACAATGGAAACAAGCCCTCAGGGCTTTTTGTGTTATCCTTTTAAAATTATTGTATAACTGTACCTCTGTACCTTTTGCAAATCAATCAATCAATCGATTTTGAAAAGAAATACATTTGATAATCTATTTTGATAAAAAATTATTGAGTAAAGTTTTAAAAGAATAGCGAAAATAACTGATCTGTGAGCTTGTAGATCAGCTATTTTCGCTGTTTTGTGTGAAATTTGTTTTTGTCAAACAAATCAATTTAGTTGATAAAAAAACTAAAATAGTTTGCGTTGATATTTTCGTTGATATATAAAAAACTAAAACAAATTATCTGGAAAATATGCCTCAATCTGTGATTTGTGAAACAGTGTGAAAGGATCCCCCACAAACTAGTGCTGTGTTTAAACAATTATGTAAAATTACGATGTTTTGGTAGCCATACAACCAACCAGTTGAAGAAATTGCAGATTGAGGCTTTAAAAGGGGATAGTTCACCCCCAAAATGACTTTTCTTTCTATTGATTAGTCACCCCACAGAGACTTGAATTCATGGATTTTTTTTGTTTTTGTCCTAAGCCAATTATTTGATTACTGGCAGTGGTTCCTGGAGGAGACACAAAGAGTCTCCTTTGTGTCTCCTACCGGAACCGCTGCCTACCGGTCTGCTGGTCATCAAATTATTGGCTTAGAAATGCGACAAAAACAAAGAAATATCCATGAATTCAAGTCTCCACGGGGTAACTAATCGATTTTTTCCTTCTTTTTGGGGTGAACTATCCCTTTAACCTTTGCTTTTATGAAATATACCAGACCATTAGCGTTGGAAGATTGAACATGTATTCTATTGCTCGTTTGACCGCTTCAAATACTCTTTTAATTTAATCTTATACTAATAACCAAAACGTGAGCTTCTATAGCCTATTGTTTTCGTGCATGACATGCTTCCAGAGAAGACATGCTGGCTTCTATGGAATCTAAATGACTGAGAACTTTCAATCCATGGAGCATGATGTTTTTCCAAATAACGAGAGTATGCTAAACAGTTGTACAACTTACTCAAAAACAACACAATCAAGTGACAAAAATCCCTCGGTAACATCATTTTTCGTTCGTTCGCTCTCTCTCTCTCTCCCTCGGTCTCTCTCATTCACTCGCTCTCATTGCCTTTCTCCCACTGTCACAAACTCTCTCACACATAAAACACACATTTCGCACGTACTACACCTCAAGGTGACAGTTGTTGTCACTAGATTCAGAACAGCATACTCTTTATTTCACCAAAAAAATCCAACACAAAACACATTGACAACATAGCTGACCGGTGTGACCGCAATCATAAAAGCCTTTTCCTTCACCGGTAGTATACAGTTTGGTATACAGTGGTATTTTCCAAATAAGAGCATATACTGTTGTATAACTCACTTGGTAATGTCATTTCACTCTCAATCTCTCGTTTGTTCAGTTTAGTTTTCTTCTCTCTCTCTCTCTGCCTCTCTCCCACACACCTTTACATGACAGCTGTTGGTATAATTTACACACATTCAGAACAATAGCCTACTCATTTGTTTCATGGAAAATGGTAATTTTAGGTTTTTGTGTGGCTATTCAAAAATAGCCAACGCTCACGGCACGTCACGAAGCTGCGAGCTTGTACATCTGCTATTTATGAACATTTTGGGAAAAATGTTGAAAGTGTTTGAAAAATGTTGAATAATTTTGATTCTGAAATCTTCAGATGGCCTCAGGTCTTGTTGGGTAAAAAAAACAATTGATTCTGGTTCTGTGTTAACGTGACAGACAGTGACTGACAACGTAGGCAGCAATACCACAATGGAAAAAAGCTCTTCAGCTTTGTTTGTGTTTCATCCTTTTGACAGATATGCACACATATGTCGTCGCTGTCAGGTGGAAACCTTGTCTACTGTACGTCCAGAACCGTAACTTTTCAGGAAATGGAAGGAAATAGTGAAAACACCCGATCTAGCCAGCTGAAATAGTGAAAACACCCGCTCTAGCCAGCTGAAATAGTGAAAACACCCGATCTACAAGCACACGCCGAGTCGTACTCGCATCGCTAGCTTGTAGATTGGCTATTTATAACACTTTCGACATAACATAAAACAAACATAAAACAACATAAAAAGTTGATAAATGGAGATACAAGATTTAAGCCCGACAGCAATCATATATATGCATTTTTATAAATAAAAATGGCAATCAATCATTCAATGAATCACTATTATCAGACTTGGCGTCTGATAATAGACACCAAGTTGTGGTTGTGGCTTGCACGTTTGAAAATGGCCTTCACTCCAATTAGTGCCACAGTATGATTCTCCCGTCCTCTTGGGGCTACAGTATGCCAACAGTGTTGATTGCATTGCGACATGGACTGGGATTCAGGGCCTCTATGCCAACATGTGAGGACTCGTTGCATCCAAGGAAAAGCCAGCTGATTTGTCCACATTAAGCCCTAGCATCACCATTCCGGGGGCAAACATTTGACCAAAATATCCGATCTAAAAGTTCAAAACGCGATGTGAGATTGTAAATTGGCGATTTCCGACGAAGAGATTTGGTGTAGAGGGAAAAACTAGCACAGAGCCCTGGGGGACCGCGGTCAACTAGTACTTATAGGGTTTGATGATTAATCGGCATTCAAGAAGTAATTCACACGGACAGGCTGTTTCTGAGATAACCAGGTGATTGTACTGAATCTACTGAATGAATAGATAGCGGTAAGCTAGCGTTTAACAACAAACTGTAATGTGTATGCTGCTGTCTGCACATACCATTATTTTGAAAAGCTAGTTGACTATATTGAATAACCTATTTCAACTGAAACATACATCTCTCATTTTCCTTCTCTCTCAGGCCGAGCCTCCTCCGCTGTCCATGGTGCTGAAGAGAATAGTTCCATTCACTCCATAGAGTGAAGTTACCAAGTTACAGATAATTGGCTGTGAATATTATTATATTTGCATTTTATTTACACACAGATACTTTATTATATATTATATTATCTGTGTGGCATGTGTGCTCACTCTCGTTGACTTGCCGCTTTGAGCAGCAGTCGTTAGCTGTTTTCATTGTTTAGGATACATCGAGTTCTTTGAGCAGTCTAGCTTTTGATGGTGGCAGATCAAAAAATATATACATCAACGTCGCAAAAATAGCGAAGCACATAAATAGGCAATGTAGCAGGCCACGCGTGGTCGTTTTGTGTCTTTGGACACCGGGCAGTGTGAACGCAGCATGAGAGAAAATAGTGCGGCCCAGAGTGATCGTCCGTCTCCCAGTTAACCCATTCAAACCGGGAAAGCATCTGTGTGAAATTAGATTTTTGCGTTCTCCTAAAAAAAATAGGAGATATACAAGCTCACGGCGCGTCACTTTGTGCCACGCTGCAAGCTTGTACATCTGCTTTTTTTTTTTTATCGTGAATTTTCTTCTCTTCTGGGGGTCCCTGGCACCAAACATGTTCAGATGGGGGTCCACGGCCAAATGTATATCAATGTGGGGGTCCTTGGCATGAAAAAGTTTGAGAACTACTGATTTAGAAGGCATTTTGTAGAATGGGCCTCGGGTCTTACTGGGTTAACCCATTAAGACCTGGAACGCATCTGTGTCACTTTAGATTTATTTGGCTATTCAAAAATAGCAGATATACAAGCTCATAGCGCGGCACCGAGTGCCGCGCTATGAGCTTGTAGATCTGCTATTTTTGAAAAATCTTGAAAAAAAATGTTGGGATTTTTAAGAATCGCCTCGGGTCTTACAGGGTTAAATGAACACTCTGTATTATTTCCCTGTGCAGGTGGATGCTGAGCAGCTCATTTGGGTGATGTGTGCTAGTCTGCTGTGATATATGACTGAATGGGACTGTGTCTGACAGCTTGTAAGTGAGCTCCAATGATGAATGATGGACGCTCTTTGTGTGCTCAGAACTCACAGCTGGGAACGGTGTGTGTGCGTGTGCGTGTGCGTGTGCGCGTGCGTGTGTGTGTGTGTGTGTCAGAGAGAGAAAGTAAGAGAGAGAATAGGTCACTGATATGCTAGGATGAATAAGATGCACTACACACACACACACACACACACACACACACACACTCTTTGGTTCATACCTCTGAAGCAGATGGCTTCAAAACCTGTCCACGTGCATGTGACCGCGTGTGCATGCATGTGTGAGTAGCTCTTCCTTCTTCCTTTTGCATACAAGTGGCACGAGCGTCACGGTCACTGAATCTGAACCTTTGACCACGATTTCTACTCACCGACGTGTCTCCCATATCGTCTCTGTCGGGTGGAAACCTCATATGTCCAAAAACTGTTACTTTTCAGGATTTCGAATAAAAAAAAACAGCGAAAGTAGCAGATCTACAAGCTTGAAAGGCATCGCTTTTGAATCTGCTACTTTTGATGCTTCTGTGTGACGCTGTAGTGTGATCAAGAAGGGCGTTAATTTACGGGGGAAAAAAATAGGTTTCTGCCCGACAGCAACGACATGGTGTGACCCTTCAAAATAGAGAAATGGGAGAACTGTCCTCTCATGATTTAAACCAGTGGTTCTCAAAGTGGGGTGCGGGGACCCACCAGGGGTCCTTGAAGGGGTTTCATGGGGGTCCCACTGTTTATGCTTCAGCTATTCAAAAATAGGCAATCTAAAATCTCACAATGCGTCTTCTGCTACATCTTCACACATAATTATCTCCTCTTATGGGGGTTCCTGGCACAAAATATTTTTTTGATAAAACATTGAGGTCCTTGATGTGAAAATGTTGAAGAACCACTGACTTAACCCATTCAATCCGGGAACGCATCTGTGTCACTTTCGAACAAAATATTGTGAGATCCTAACAAACTGTTAGGATTTAGAGGACATTTGTAGAATCCACAAAAGCAAAGATTTGAGTAAAACATTTTCGCATAAAAATATACATATATTCAAAGATTCGCACACATTTTCATGAATTTTCATGAGCTTGTATATCTGCTATTTTTGAATAGCCAAAGTATAAGATAATGGTTAAAGAGGTTTAAAATCTAAAATGATGATCTTTCCCGAACTTAATGGTTTTAAGCAGCATCATTACAACCACTCCAGCATTTCTGTTATAGTCGGTGGATTTCACTTTCATCTCAGTGATGAAGCCAAGGACAAACTGGTTCTCTCTGCCTTGGACAAACATGAAAGGAGCCTCTTCTGTTTGGTGTCATAATGTGTAAAGTCAGCTCACTAATCAGCACACTAATGTGGCTCACTAATGCTACACCAGAGTCTGCATTTTATGCTCACAAGATAAGTGTACTTAGTTGTCTTGTTTTGCACCTTAAAGGTTTCATGACGTTCAGTTTTACCACACATTAAAAGTCTTTGTCATGGTCCTTCAAACGTGTATAGAAAGTTTTAACAAAAAATTCCACTCCATTGATCCATGGCAGGTGTTTTTCTCTCACATTTGTAAAGCCTTTTCAACTGCAATGAAAAAATAAATCTTTGCCTGCGGGTGTCGCTGGTGAGGGATTTTGCCTGTCAATCATCGCCTCTGCTCCGCCCCCCCCCCAAAGGAAAGGATAGGGGAGGGGAGGGGCGAGGAGGAGAGTGGGCGGGATTAATCGGCTGTGACCTCACTGCCGAAGGTCCAAGCTCAGATTACTTTTCAGCCTAATTATTCAGAAAACCCCAGACCACAGAAAATCCACTGAATGTTCAAAGTTCAGATTTTTTGGGTGTAATTGAGGTCATAAACCCCCCAAAAAACTTAAATGAATGTCATAGAACCTTTAAAATGGTAGACTGTTCCTACCTAAACTGTTGTATATAGACGGTATCGTGGTGTTGTTTATATGCTATGGCAAGCTACTGATAAATGCTGATGCTGTATATAATATGACCCTCATATACTGTACATTGTACATACTGTACACTGATCTGTTTTTATTATCCTATTAGTATAAAACAACTGAATTCTTCATTTTTTTGCTCTTGTTTTTCTTTTTTCCCCTCTATGCTGCTACATTGTTTGAGGGAAGCCGAACAAAAATATGTTTTTTTCTCTTATGTATCTGTGCACAAGATGTAACAACCTTGAAAGTAGAGATTTGAAGGCTGTTTAAAATTTCTGACTCAAGCAAAATCGATGTGTAAACATGCCGTTCGGCAGATAAATAGCTGAACTGAAACCCTTGGATGAGTCCACTTGTGAGTTTACGCATGGGTGAGGCGTTAGAGCAGTGCTTTTTAAAGTGGGGGGACGCGCTCTCCAGGGGGTAGCGGGGGGAGGTCTGGGGGCAGCGGAGGGGGAGGGGGGCAATTGGAAATATATAAATTATGGGAGTCATGGGATGTTTATACAAAAATGTGTGTCACTATTCGTTTAGGACAAATTAAACTAACATTTAAATTAATTTATCAAAATATCTATCTAATATATTGAGGAAACCTCTGTCCGTCAGTTTGTCATTTGATCTGAACTTGCATTGGGCATTGACCATTAGCATATGCCGACAGTGAGGAAGCCCGTTTTTCACTTTACCAATTTAAGCTGTTTATTAGCGTTTCTGTGAAACATTCAGAGTTCGGGCTATGTAATCAGGGCTGGATCTAGGCATGGGCAAGGGGGGGCAATGCCCCCCCAAATGCCCTGACTGCCCCCCCAAAAAAAATCTTTAATCTTTTTTTTTTTTTTTTGAAAGTTACATTTATGTCATGATATGAAATGTGAGCTTACCATAATCAAAATAATCCTTAATCATATTCCATCACGTATCATTGCACAATTCAAATAATCCTCTGCCCTGATTTTCCATGGGCAGTGTTGCCAGATATTGCGAGAGAAAGAAGCCTAGGAAAACAAGCCCAAAAGAACAATAGGAAGCAGTAATACACAAACAGCCGAAAAAACAGATTTTTTTTTTATAGGTCTAACTGTGCCAAAATGCGTATTTTCCTACGCATTTGGGGGGTTTGGGGCCCCCGAAAACCCCCCAAATGGTTTTGGGCCCCCCCCAAAAAAATTCTAAGCCGCCCCCCCAACATTTATTAATGCCCCCCCAGTTAATAATTTCTGTATCCGGCCCTGTATGTAATAATGACATAATACACAGACGCTGCAAACTTATAAAGGACTTTCATTTAAGACCCGTATCCTCACACGTTCCATGAGCGGGAGGGCGCTTTGGATATAAAAAAAATTCAGAACCCAAGATATCATTATCTGAAGATTTGCAGCTCCATCCACTCTTTGTTTAACTTATAACTGAAAAAGGCTGTATCTCGCTTCCTAAGCACTTTTTACAAAAAATAAAAATAAAAATGCTGGCAGTTAGAGAACATATTTTTTTATTTCATTGGCACTGAGAGAGTTAATCATGTCAGTTTTCACGTCCACGTAAATGAGCCAGAGTTAGCCAGCTAATTTTCATCTGTAGTCCCTGAGCAGGCTGTTAAAAAGTGGTGATTAAACTATCCATACAAAAACAAGACATATCAATACCATACAAGACAAGCAGACATAGTACAGGAGACGGAACAATTACAGTAAAGTACTGAGAAATGACACCAGTGACAAATGGAGCTGATAATTACCCATGATTACAAATTTGTCTTGCTTCAAGCCATCTGATCATGGATATCATCTCCATAGCACTAGCACGCAGACTGACACGTGCAATGTTCGAATCCAGACACTTTGTTGAATTGTTCAAAAACATTCAAAGTTATTTTTTTGTGAATTTGTATTTTTCTAAGATGCTCCTTTTAACGCAGATTTTTTTTGTATTTCTTATATATTTTTTTATTGGTTACTTTTTTTAAATATTTTTTTTTCATTATCATTTTTTTTTTTTGGCGTTCGCTTCCCGCGTTCGCGCGTCTTACTTGTATTAGCACACATACATGTAGCTTAGCTGAAACAGCGTAAACATCAACGTCTCATGGTTGTGGGTGGCAACGATTCCGGGTCGGGTCATAAATGACCGGGTTGCCACACACACCACACGCCAACAGGATTAAATCACTCTCCTATTGGACCGCATAATCCAATAGTCTGCATATAGTTTGGCTGCGCACATCGCCGTGTAATATGGACTAGTTGTATATAACCCAAGACTATAGAAGCGTAATACACTGATTCTGTTTCTCAAAGTGACCTTCAGGCATTCTCACACTGGATGTAAAGCATTAATTATAGTTCTACAAGCGCACTGCTTTGATGTGCACATCAGTCGGCACATCAATGCGCCGACTTGCGGCGCTATAAGATCTAGTGATGGCTGAACTGCTGTTCCACCACAGTCGCGAGTCTTGTGACGATAACTTGTTTGATTACCTGCATCAAATAGGCTGTCCTATGTTGCTGACCATCATAAAGTCTAAACTATATTAACGTGATTACGTCAAAACGCCTCTGTAGGATGCTACATACAAACATGTGTAAAGGTAAGGTAAGTGATATCATTTTGGTTAAAATAAGTGTTAAACAGCTCCGTATTCTGATAGCACTATAGAATGTTTGTTCAGTAAAAGGAGTCTCCCTGTCTCTCTGGCAGAAAAAAGCATTTTCAGGTCGGGATACCTATTTTATCCAATCAGGAGAGAGAACTCACACAGGATAGAGATTGTACAATTGGAAGTGAATGACAAAGAAATGAGCAGATTTTTTTTTTTGCAGGAACACTATAACATTTAAGCTGATAAATGAGTAGTCTTTCCTGATTGGCTGATGATTGGTCACCCACCTGAACATTTATTTTCTGTTTATTAAAGAGCTGGAGAGACAAGGAGACCTCTGTTACTGTCTGAACATGCTTACTATATCACAATATAGCGCTTTAACCTTTTAACAAAAAAACATGTTTTAACCAAACAATATCACTTACCCTACCTTTAATTTTCAAATTCGCTTGTAATGCCTCCCTTGTCTTTTAGAATAAACAAAAGGCTTTGATCTGAACCCTTAGCTGATATATCTGAGATATAACAGAGACAACCCAGATGCACAGGTGAATGTTTAGCTCTGCTTCACTGGCTGGCTGTAATGAGAGGCTCGCTTCACTGCGTTCTAGTAGGATACTGCAGTGGTTCTCAAAGTGGGGTCAGGGGACCAGCAGGGGTCCTCCAGGGGGTTCCAGGGGGCCCCAGCTAAATGTGTTAATATACAGTGGCATCAGAATCAGTTTAACCACTTTAACCCTAAATATATGTACATCTACAAGCACACAATGTTGTGAGCTTGTAGCTTTTTTCCCCAAAAATCTTGAATTTTTTTTTTTTAATTTCTTTTTGAAACATTATCACAAATCTTGTATGGGGGGCCCTGGCCAAAAATCTTTTCAGATGGGGGTCCGCAGCCAAATACATATTAATTTGGGGGGTCGTTGATACCGTCACCTGCTCTACTTACAGTATAGCATACAGTATGATACTGTTGCCGTGTCCAAGGCTCGTGATATGCACTGCAATATAATATACAGTATACTATACACACATACATTTTTACATTTCAATTCAAATTCCATTCATAAAGCGCTGGCATCCCTATTTTAAAACAATTTAAAAATAGAGAAAATAGGAGATCTACAATCTCACGGTGAGTTGTGAGCTTGTAGTTCAGCCATTTTCTCTATTTATATTTTTGCAATAGACTGACTATATGTGTGGGAATAGTTATGGCTATTTGGGGGCTCTTGGCAAGGAAAAATATGGGAACCGCTGCATTTAGTCTTCCGACTAGTGCAACGGCGTGGTCTGAGCTGTTCATTGTTGGCACACTGTTACGGAACTATTTACTGTCGCATTCAGGCTCTAAATGACATGGATCGACTAAACAATTGTCTGTGCAGCTGAGATAAGAAGGAGTATTTGGTAAACATACCACAGTGTGGACTGTCTGGGCCTTTGATGATCTCTCGGCCCGCCCCCCCCTGCTAGGTGAACACACTAGCTCTGTCTAGTATTGACAGAGATTTCCGATGAGCTTACAGCTTATCATACTGCAAGAGGAAGGCCTGCAGACCTGGGCAACAGGCAGATATACGGCCCAGACAGTTTTGAGCTATCAGAAAAACAGCTTCAAATAAAACATTGTATTCATTCCACATTTACAATGGATAGTTTAAAAGTTTGTTAACAATATGCGGGAACCTTTCTAGGTGCGGATATTGGTGATTCAACATAGTCTCATTTACTTTCATTGTCAAAGCACTGTGTCAGAATCACAATCAACTTTACTGCCACACCACAGGATTACAGCTGAGAGCCACCAACAGTTCAGAAGCCATGGTGGTGTTATGGCTTATGATACTCTGGTATAGCTTGCCTGGCCGTGGTCGCAGCAGAAGTGTGAACAGTTTGTGGCTGGGGTGATGAATGTCCTTGATGATCCACTCAGCCTTGGATACATAACTGTATATATTAGGGGTGTGCCGATATATGTTTTCGTGACGATATGTATCGTTTTGGGGAAGAAAAAAAATCGTTTTGATTTTAATTTTTTTTACAATAATAATAATCAGGCATGCAAACAGCCCGAGGTGAAAAGGGTGACAACATGTTGTTTTTTTCCGGGTCAGGTGTCACACTATTACCCTATTTGGATTCAAAACGGCTAGTGGAAGCTGAAAAGCTACAAGTTTGCATGTCTGAATAATGCAAAAACAGAAATATTTGTTTGCATTTGCTTTTTTTCTCCCCCATATATTTTCATAATAAAAAAGTGCGTATCATATCGTATCGAAATCGTATCGAAGTTGTGTGCCCAATATCGTATCGTATCGTTTCGTGAAATTAGTGTATCGGCACACCCCTAGTATATATATATACTAACTGTTGTGTTATAATATATATACGATATAAGTGAAATATAGATCGATGGGCAACTGACGGTCCTTGGTTACCGTCTTCTGGTTTTAGCATTACGCTCTCCCGCTTAGGAGCTTAATATGGTTATGACGGTCTGAGTGGTGAAACTGGGTCACATATCTTCCTGCTCCAAGTCTGCAGTACTAGTCTCCAATAGCATGCAGTGGTTCTCAAACTTTTCAATTTCAAGGATGATCACTCTGAGAGCGTACAAAATGGTTCCATTTGTACACTCTCAGAGTTACAGACCTGCAAAGGTTCATTTTGGAACCCCCTCAAGCTGCCCTGAGGGTCCCTGGACCCCACTTTGAGAACCACTGCCTATAGTAGGCCTATAATAGACACTGTATAGGTATTCGAAAGGTTTGTTCCATTCACCTACTGTGCATGGTTTATTGATTATATTATATAACTGTTTTCAAAATAAAAATGCTGTCAAACGATTAGAATTGTTCTTGAGTGAGAGTGAGCCGTCCATTATGTCTTTGTATTTCCTTCTTTTCTTTGGGGGAGACGGTAACAGAGACGTCTTCATGAAATATAGCTCAGCCATGTTGGCTCAGAGTCTTGGCTCGCAGCAATCGTACTTAATATTCTTGTCCAGGGGAGTATATAATAACGTATACAGTATATGCGTAATATACAGTAAAGCCTGAATTAAGCATGAGAGACTATAAATATATCAGAGGTATTTGATTGTTTCTGAGGACGTAAGATGGTGGTGTTGTGCACAGCAAAATGCTGAGTGTTAATTTAACACGGCGAGTAAGAATTGGACCCGTAAGGGTCAGTTCTTACTCTTGAGAGTTACATAGTGTATGTAACACAGTAGTAGGATTCCATGTTATTGGGAATGCTTGTCTCATTTTTAAGGTTTTAAATGGGCTTGCACCTCCACCACTGAAAGGGTTCATAGAGCGAAGGGAAAGTGGTGGCAGAACAACAAGGGCAACAACTACCAGAGGGGACTGCGAGGTACCATTCAGACAGAGTGTGTTTGGTGAAACAGTCTTCTCTGTTAGAGCCTCCCATCACTGGAATAGTCTCCCTACAGAAGTAAGAGAGACCACTAACTATTTGACCTTCAAGTTCAACCTTAAGAGATGGCTTAAAGCTGTATGTTTTTGGGTGATAATTTAATCTGTTTACTGACATTTTTTGTTTTTGATGGATTGCACTGGAGGAAGCTTTTTACGTGTCTGTTCAAGTGCCAACTTTTGATGCTGAATGCTTCTGTGGAGATTCCAATAAACAAAGTAAAAAAACAAAAACAAAGAGATGGCTTAAAGCTAACCAAATTTGTAAGCATGGGTAATTATCAGCTCCATTTGTCACTGGTGTCTTTTATCATATGACTGTAACTGTCTGTCTCTTGTATTATGTCTATTTGTCTTGTTTTGTATTGATGTCTGTTTTTGTATGGATATATCACCACTTTTAACAGCCTGCTCAGGGACTGCAGTCTGCAGATGAAATTTGCCTTTGGCTAACTCTGGCTCATTTTGGTGGATGTGAAAACTGACATGTTGATTAATGTGCACTGTCCCTGATAAATAAATAAATAAACTGCAATTTACATAGAATAGAGAATACCAATAATATAGTATATCGTCTCATGTCGGGTGGAAACCTGATGTCCACTGAGGTTTTACTTTCAGGATTCAAATTCAAAAGTAGCAGATCCGCAAGCTCGAAATGCGTCGCTTCACGCCGCGTTTCTACCTACTCTTGATACTTTTGTGTGATGATGCTGTAGTGTGATCATGTAGGGTGTTAATTTACAAAAAAACACAAAAAGTTAAAATATGGAGATAAGAGGTTTCTGCCCGACAGCAACGATATAAGCCTCGGTATACAGGTATACACCTTCTTACACATAGGCTGCACTCATATAGCGGGGTTATATTTATAGATACTGTAGGTGGGCTTAGGTTCAGGGGTGAGAGAATGGATGATACTCAGTAGAGTGGAAGTCATTGAAAGTCAGCGTGTGTGTGTGTGTGTGTGTGTGTGTGTGTGTGTGTGTGTGTGTGTGTGTGTGTGTGTGTGTGTGTGTGTGTGTGTGTGTGTGTGTGTGTGTGTGTGTGTGTGTGTGTGTGTGTGTGTGTGTGTGTGTGTGTATGTCCACAGCTAAAAGAATACCCTCCGATCTACAGTATCTATCACACCAAGTCCCTTTCCCATCTCTCCTCCTTTTCTCTCTCACTCTCTCTCTCTCTCTCTCTCTCTCTCTCTGTCCCTTAGTGCCTCATTCTCAAGCTCTCGACAGAGTGTGCAAGAAATATTGATCCACATGGCACCTGGAGGGAGGGAGGGAGGGAGAGAGAGAGAGATTGAGAGAGCAAAGACATAGAGAGGGGGGGTCTATGAATGAAGGGAACAGGTCGAGTTTGAGAGTTAAAGGCAGAAATAGAGGGGGGGGGGGGTCATGTGATTAGTTGGTGGGTGAGTCAGGCTCCTTGATTTACAATTTAGGCATTTAGCCTAAATTCTTAATCCAGAGCGATTTACAGGGTAATGCAAATGCATAGTGCCTCAAGTAATCTAGGATCATAGGTAAACCAAGAACCATCATCAGTCTAAACATTATAATATCAAAAGATAAGTAATATGTACATTGAAACTATACAAACTATAGGATACCAGGTCAGCAAATAACATGAAAACGTTTGAGAACCAGTGATCTGGAGAACCAGAGACACGCAGGACGAGAGATAAACATGAAGAAAGAGACAGATACGGCTGACATTGAGAGAGAAAAAGAGGCAGAGGAATAGAGTCAACAGACGGAGGAATGGAGTCTATGGAGAGAGAGCACACGAGATAGAGAGAGCACACGAGATAGAGAGAGCACACGAGATAGAGAGAACGCTGAACATGAAAGACTGAAATAGAGAAGGACAGGAGGAGAGAGAGAGAAACAGATGAAGTGACATTTAGAGAGCAGCGACGAAAGAGTAGGCATGAAGGTCAGAACCTATTCTCTCCGTGCGGCCACACACACACACACACACACACACACACACACACACACACACAAACACACACACACACACACACACACACTCGAGTATGTTACTGTGTGGAAGGGTGCGTTCATGCATACGGTACGTATGCATCTGGGAGTTCAACTGTATGCGAGCGAGCGTGCGTGCGTGTGTTCGTGTCTGTGTCAGTGCATTGAACGCTGTGTATATGTGCGCTGAATGCCATGTTTGTGCATCTGTACGGATGTGCTCCCAGCTCGTTGGCAGCCTCAGTGGCGTGACAATCCCCTATAGCTTCCACACATACAGTATGCTAGTGAGAGACCTGCTTCTCACAGCTTTTGAGTGTGAGAAACAGAACACGTGTCTCCCGCATCGGAGCGAAAGGATGCCCAGAGCCGCTTATGGAAGCCGACGCTCCCATGTTTGTATTTCCCTCCCGATCTCTCAGATTAGGAGGTCGACGTTCAGAAAAAATCCACTTTTTAACCGTTTTGACATTTTCAATTCTGTCAGTCTGGGCCTCCAGTGCGCTCTTTATCGGGCTAACCTTTGAAAGGGGCCAGCCATTATGTTGCCTGACATGGGAGATGGGAGGGGATGGGGGGGAGAGAAAGGCAGAATGCCAGTAAACAAGAGGGTGGAGAGATTGTTACGTTGCGTGAAATCGAAATGCCGACAGGCCTGGTTGTACTGTTGCCATTTCATGTACTATTTCATCTCCGGATGGGTCTCCGGGGATGTTTGCTTCCACCCTCCTACTGTGTAAGAACACAAAACATAAAACTAAATCATAAATCATCCACAACATAAAGGAGCACACCTTTGGTTATTTGTGCTAATGTTCGTACAAGCCTTTGGCTATGTCTGCTTGCTGGATGAATAATGTATACATGCAATTCTCTGTCTTTAAATGTATGCCTGTGTTATTGCTATTGTTATGGACAATAATATACTCTATTCCACTGTATTATATCCTAGTATGCCAATGCAATTCTGTACAATAATGAAATATGTCTTTGTCTATCCCCAATAACCTCCCTCATGCTAATACAGATAGTGTATGCCAACATCTGTGTCAAATATCAACTAACTAACCTAACTTCAACTTTCTTTTTTTATGTTTTCATTTACGTGGATTAGGCTCAGGTCTCTTATGGGGGAAAATATATTACACTAATGGTAAATAAAAAAATAAAAAAGGCTAATGGTCTAACCTAATGCTATACTATTCAATCAAAATAATTGGATTGGTATTTGCTATGGCCCTGTACTGTGAGTTTCATCCCATCTCCCAGAGGAGGCTAATGTGTTTTGAAGATGAGCTGAGGAGAGTGGACTTTTAGAATTAACGCCAAAGCCTGTTTGGATATGACCCATTCCCCCCTCTCTCTCTCTCTCTCTCCCTCTATCGCTCTCTCTTCATCTCTCTCACTCTCACTCTCTTCCAGTGTTGCCAGATTTTGCGAGAGAAGCAACCTGGTTCATGAAAACAAGCCCAAAAGAAGTGACCTAGGCCAAGAGCACTTTAAACCCAAATACATCGGCTATTTGAAAATAGCCGATATTACAACATTTAAAATAGCCGATGTACAAGCTCACAACGCGTTGCAATGCGACGCGTTGTGAGCTTGTAGAGCTGCTATTTACAGAAAAAAAAGGTTTTGTAGAAAAAAAGCGAAAAATCTTTTTGAAACATTTTAAATACACAAATCTTGTATGGGCATCCCTTGCACAAAATATTTCCAGATGGGGGTCCGTGGCCAATACATATTAATTTGGGGTCCTTCACATGAAAATATTTGAGAACCACTGGGTTTAAACAGACAAAACAACAATGAAAAAAAAACAAATAAGCAACTACACTTTTAGAAACAAGCCCAAAAAAAACCTGCAACCACCAATATTTACAAGCAACTTCACAGAAAAACAAGCCCAAAGTCGCTTATAACAAGCAGACGTGGCAACGGTGCACTCTTCCTCCTTCCACAATGGTCTCCTTCCCTCCGTCTCATCTCATAAGAGTGTGTTGGCTGCAGGCTGCAGTGCAGGGACATGACTAACCGGTCTGGGTAAGAAGAAGCGCTACTTAATACTGACAGAGCTGAATGGCGAGTCAGTGGCGACCTGGAACACTGGGAGTAATTTAGGTCAGAGGGCCCAGGGGGTACACCGGCCATGTCTTTAACCCATTTGTTTACTCCCTTTTTCTTTTCTTTTCATTATTTTTTTTTACCTCTCTCCATCTGCATGCACGCTTTAAATCAGTGGTTCTCAAACGTTTTTCTTAATTTCAAGGACTCCCGTAACTCTAAGAGTGTACAAATGGAACCGAACGTACAAGTAAGGGATCTATTTGGTCGCATTTGTACACTCTCAAGAGTTACAGACCTGTAAGGGTCCATTTGGAACCACCCTCAAGTAACCCCGAGGGTCCCTGGACCCCAATTTGAGAACCACGTACTGCACTGCCTTAAATTAAAAGGGAGAGTCCATGCTAAAATGTGTTCTGTCAAGCTTGAGTCGCGAAAATATAAAGGGAAATCTTTCCTTTTAGGGCCAATTGGTCCCACTACTTCAAAAAAGAAAAAAAAACTCTTAACTCCTGTTAAAAGTGAAACTACAACTCGTGGGAAATAACTTTTAGCAGGCAGCTTTGGCTAAAACAGAAAGCACATGTCATCCTAATGATCTGGGGGCAGTTCAATCTCTATCTGTGAAGTTGGACAGCTCCCCTACACAGCTGGGAACCAACGAGGGAGGGAGCTACAGTGGAGCGAACTAGTGGGCGGAAACATTTTGATTGATCTTTTCCATCCAAATGGGCTTTAATTCATCGCGGAGCTAGCCGGTTATGAACCAGAAAATGTGCTCACATCCCTGTAAAATTACCCCGGCCCCCCATCGCACCCCTCCGCCAAGACCGCATGCAGCTCACGGCCAATGGACCAGCACCAAACAGCTGCCGGGAGATGTTTCCTCGCCACAATATTTGTTTCTGCTGCTTGTTTGTCATTTCTGAAGAAATGGGTGTTCGGGTTCATAAATTTAGATTGAACACCCCGTGATCATATGGAAATGGGGGATGGGGGTTCTGCTGCGTGCTGTATATTTTAGTTATAGCGCATTAACTTGCGCAAATGCATGCTGGATCAAGAGCGTGTGCGTGTGCCTGAATACTGCAGACCTCGATTTGTTTGTGTGTGGTTACAAAAGAAAGTTGAGTTAACCACATTACTCTATAGTGTCCCTGCTCTGGCCACTGGAGAAAATAGGCGAATATTTCTCGAAAATCAATGAACATTTGGCAAAAATAGACATAGAATTGATGTACGACGAAGGTTTAAGTGGTGAAATGATCACTCAGGGTTGTCTATACTGTGCTGTGGAAGGGGCCAGGCCACAGTAACATTGATTAACACAGCGGTCAGGTCATTAATACGACATCAAAGCTTAAAGCGTAGCGCTGCAACAGTAACTCCTGCTGCTCACGTTGACTTACTTCTAATAATGCTCTTACATTTGTTCCGACAGAGGAAGCCTTACCTCTGGATAACCTCTAGCTCTCTATCTATTCCTCCATCCCTCCCTCTGTTAATCTTGGATTCTCTCTCTCCTCTCTCTCTCTCTACTTTCTCTCTGCCCTTCCTATTCAGCGTTCTGGGAGGCACTGTGTGCATCGGGCTCTGGCAAAGGGAACGCTGTGTTTTGTGTGTGTGCGTGTGCGCGCGCGTGTTGGGGGGAGGCTAATTTGCATTCAGCACCACTATTCACCTCAGCTTCAGGAGCTCTGAAGAGACGGCCCTTTTGAGCCGCATTGAAAAAGAGAGAGAGAGAAAGAGAGAGATGGTGTGTGTGTGTGTGTGTGTGTGTGTGTGTGTGTGTGTGTGTGTGTGTGTGTGTGTGTGTGTGTGCAAGGGAAAGAGAAAGGCAGGCAAAGAGAGTGTGAGAAAATGAGAGGAAAAAAAGCTGACCAACCCTGTGCGGATAACTAAGGCACGTGGAAGGAATAGTGTGTGCATGTGTGTTGGCGTGTGTGCCTTTCCACAGTTCATTATTCGCTTTTGCATGTTCGCATGACCATGTGTGTGTGTGTGTGCAGGGACGTCATGGGCTCTCAGAAGGTGGGGGGGGATGGACTTTCGGTGCACTATACCCCTTATTTTATACTTTGGCTATTAAAAAATAGCAGATATACAAGCTCATAGCGCGGCACCGAGTGCCGCGCTATGAGCTTGTAGATCTGCTATTTTTTTTAAATCGTGAAAATTTGTACACATTTTTGAATATAATTTTTTTCAAGCGAACATTTGTAACTGTCAAATGTAAACGAATTTTGTCTTCTTTTTTTTTTATCCAGTTTTTGGGCGGATTTTGTTAGTTTGTTCGTTTTTTTCCGGTGTTTTGGTTACTTTATTTCGGTTTTAGGGTTAGGTTATTTAATTCTTATTTTTGCCCGATTTTACCGATTTATTATCAAAAAATTATTTTTTTCTTCAAAAAGTGGGGGGTATGAAATCATGGATCTGTGAGAGTGAGGGTGTCGCGTCGTACGCACAGTGAATGGCCGTGACGCCCCCTGTGTGTGTGTGTTTGAAAACAGCAGAACGGTATTGTGAGCACACAGGCATTCACAGCTACTGTACCTGGCCTTGGGGCAAATTGTTGCTGTCGGGGTGGAAACCATGTACGTCCAAAACTGTTATTTTTCAGAAAATGGAAAAGAGAACCTGTGTTCCAATGGATCCAATGTGGTTATTATTAAATAATAATAATAATTTAGTCACAAGCTCTTGCTAATACTGTTCACAGACACTTAACCACTTTCAATTTCACAAAATCCAAAACAGCAAAGATAGCCGATCTACATACAAGCTCACATCGCGTAGTATGACAAATTAGAGCATTAATGAAAATAAAAATAAACTTATGGAGATACTGTATGAGGTTTCTACCCGACACGCAAAAAAAAATCATGGCTATTATTTTGAATCCCCAGGGGGACTTGAATCCCGCTTCCATAGGATCTTGGCTTTTTGATCTTCCTTCTCAAGGTCACGTGAATAACATCTATATACATCTATATGTATTAGCTGGGTTACAAAACTATCCGTCGACATTTCCTGTGGAGGGGAACGAGGTAGACGCGATTCCACTGAAGGCTCCGTCCCTTTTGGTTTAATCACAAGAAAACTAGACACAGTCTAATGACAGCGTGGCTTCCTTGTGCAATTGCACAAGGAAGCAGTTAAATGCTAAATCAATTAGCAGTTATCTGGCTAACTGGCTTGAATCCCCCTACACATAAGCTAATAGACTATGTCTTAAAATGCCAATTGGACAATGTCTTCAGTCTGCCTTTTGGATGGGGAAACAGTGATATGCATATAGGCCTACACTGACTGTATATTGAACAAGTACACATCGCCAATGATGTGCTAAGATGCTAATGTGAGCTTTGAGTTAGATTGTGTGTGATTGTGCCGAGCCATGTGGTGTGCTGCTGTACAGCATTGGTTCTCAAAGGGGGGTCTGGGGACCCCCAGGGGTCCTTGTAAGGGGTACTAGGGGGTTCCCAGCAATAGTGTCACAATCATTTTAACCATGCACTTAAACCATATTTTATACTTTGATTTTTGAAAAAATCCCTGACACAAAATATTTTTGAGATGGGGTAAGATTTCCTTTTTAAAAGTCATGGTACTTTCTTCTTTAGAACCCAGAAAAAAAATAGTTTTCATCGTGATACTGATAAATACTAAAGTATACGCTAGTTCCATTGATCCAAGCTGGAACACAATAGATTGATTGGTCATTTAGATAAACATGCTCTGAAAATGCATGCGGCCCACCCATCTGATCACACTTGACACGTGTTAAGTGGTCAGATGGGTGGCCTGCGAAGGCTTTTGAGATTTCCCAGTGGGCCCTGATCCAGAAAAGGTTTTAGAACCATTGTTCTAAACCACTGTCTCCCACTGGTCCAAAATGGACGCTTATGGGTATGTGTTACTCTGTGAGCGTGCACAAATGGAACCAAATGGACCCCGTAATAACTAACCACTGAAGATTTTACAGTACAGATTGGAGTCCCAGAGATAAAACATTGGCATCAAATGGGGTTCTGTCCGTGGCCCAAGGCATATCAAACTGGGGGTCCGTGAAATTAAACAGGTTGAGAAACACTGTTCTAGACAGCTGGCCTGTTCAGCACTAAGCTGTAACAATTCACTCACATTCATATTAAGCCTAAATTTAATTCATGTGTTAGAGAGTCCAGGCTGACGGAGGCTTTGTTCTAAGTGAGCCAGTGAGAACACGGACACGCAGCACCATGGAGAGAATATGAAGTAAGGAGGCTGTGGAGGAGGGGTTGACGATGTGATGGTGTGGTGGCCATGTCTTCTGATGGGTAGAAATCACCCCGTACCACACAGCACTTTCTGTTTACTCCTTGGGACCAACGTCCCAAAACACTCGTTGTGAAGGCGTGGAGCCAGGAGCGTCGGCATACAGTCAAAGCCGTGTCCGTAATTGAAGTGCTGATCGTTGCTGTCGTGTGGAAATATCGTATTATATCCAAAAATGCTCAGGAACTGGACAAAATAACCTGATATGTTGCAATGGATCCAGGGTAGCTGTTATTCAGTCACAAGCTCTTGTTATGAACTTGTAGAAATAGGCACTTTTTTGCTGCTTTTGTGTGACACTGTATAGTACTGTATGACGAAGTAGGGCATTCATTTATGAAAAAACATTAAATAGTTGAGATCATTGCGCAGTCACGTCCCCCCCAAAAAAGGAAATTTACATGCTCACAACAGTGTGAGCTTGTAAATCGACTATTCTCTGTGTGTCACAATGGCGCGCAACCAAGTATAAATAACCCTAAAGATGATCATTCAAACAGACTGAAGCCAAATCCCATTTCTGCCTTCATTGCTCAACCACGGCACACACAGGCAGGACTGGAGGAATGTCACCAAAGCTGGGGCCGAGAAGAGAGGCAAAAGGGGGGGGGGGGGGGGCATGGAGGCGATGGTGGAAGGGACGAGAGAGCTGTGATGAAAAGTGCGGTAAGGCTTGAAGAGAGGAAGCAGAGAGGAAACAGAGAGAGACAGAGGCAAGGGTAAAGTCAATAGAATAGATGACCCGCACGATTGCGACAAAACGCGCAGCGGCGAGGTGGAGGAGAGCACGGGGATCATGTGATTAATATGGGCACACACACGCACACGTACGCACACACACACACACACACACACACACACACACACACACACACAGATAAGATGAACACATGCACACACAAAAAACAATCTACCGACACACTCATCCACCCCCAAAACCTCTCCTTCTGCTCTCTCTCCCTCCATCTCTCTCTCCCACTGACTCTATCTGGCTCTGCAGGCTATAAATAGCAGCAACTGAGCCCTTGCTAATTCCCTCATTCAGAGTCTAGTGGAGAGACAAACGGATGTGCTCTTTGACATAGCATAGTACGCACTTGATGCTGAACATACAGGAAGTATTTTCCTGTTGCTGGATGGTTGCCAGGCAACACTCCTCATCAGGGCTGGGTACATAAGCCCACATCATGGATGAATGGTTGTTAGCTACATAATGGCAGACATAACCCGCAGGTAGCATCAAGTTCAGTACAGATGACATTTTATTTTAATTATCCACGCTGGCGAGGAAGCTCTTAGTACCAGAGTTACGCCGTCTTCAGTGTTGCCATAGCTGTGCTGCATGTGACAAAACACTGTGAACCTTCTGACTACGTGGTATAAAGTAACTAGGTAGATGTACTCAAGTACTGTACTTAAGTACAATGTTTTGGTACATTGGAGGCTTTCTTCAGTATTTACAATTGTCAATACTTTTACTTCTACCCCGCTACAACTCAGGGGACAATATTGTTCTTTTACTCCACTACAATTATATGAAAACTTTAGTTAATTTGTAGATTTTGATTATTATTACAAAACACACAAACCACTTAAGCCCTATATATATTTCAGCCATTTGAAAATAGCTGATCTACAAGCTCTCTGATCAAGAGCTTGTAGATTGGCTATTTTCAAAAGATTTTTTATACATTTTGAACTTGTGTGAAATGGGACACTCTGCACAAGGAGTACTTTTACTTTTGGTACTTTTAATTATATTTTGATGCCGATACTTTTGTACTTTTACTCAAGTACATTTTGAATACAGGACTTCTACTTGTAACAGAGTATATCTACATTGCAGTATTGATACTTTTGCTAGAGTAAAACATGCAAGTACGTCTTCCATCACTGCTACTTACAGTAGTTACATTAAAGGGATACTTCACTTTCACATAAAATAGACATTAAAAAAAAATATTAAAAAAAAATGAAAGAAGTTATGGCAAAATAAAGGCCCCCTCACACATTAGTAGGACACTCTAATGCGTGAGGGGGCCGTGATTTTTCCATTACTTTTTTCATTTATTTTTAATATATTTTTTTAATGTTTATTTTATGTGAAAGTGAAGTATCCCTTTAACACATTGGGTGCCAGCATTTTTTCATAACAACTTACGTTGGGTGCCAGCATTCTCCCCATTGACTGCGCTTTGCTGTTTAAAGCTCTAGACTCCACGAGGAGCAAATCCATGTAAAAAAAAACATCCATTCATGTTGCGCGATGACCCTGGCTACAGCCTGGAACGATAACATTTCACTCGCGAGTTACAATGGGGGGGGATCGCGCATCGCGCATGACCGGTTTTCCCCACCGGAAACAGATTCGGAGATATAGGTGTTTTAAAGAAGGAAATAGACAGGAAGTGGATGGCAGCCATGTTTTTGTTTTTCCGGTGATCTATCTGGCCTATCCTTCTCAAGATCACAATGGGTACTCCCAGAGCTGCTCTAGCCCCGCCCGTGTGGAGAAAAACGAAAAAAACAAAAAGACATATTTCACGGTCTGGACCGTGTTCGGCACCGGACCGCTACTCTGCGCAAACACGGTTCAGACCGTGTTTGGCACCCGATGTGTTAATATCCTGTTGCCTCCGAAATAGAAATATAGGTGTACATCACAGAACAATGCGGGGGCTGACACGGAGAGACAACGCTCATTATAGCGGTACGGTGTTCGTTCAGATGGAATAAAGCCGGCTACATAAGACTAGGTGATGCACGCGAAACGTGATTCCCTTTAACTCACACCCTCTCGCTGTGTGATGCCTCAAAATGGAGCCCGCCTGCACAACACAAAGAAAAAACCTCGCAAAGAAACACCTTTACAGTATCACAGAAACGGCAAGAAACACCTTACCTAGCACCATAGCAAAGTCAAGCAGTTAAAGCAAAGAGTGGATGGTGCCAGAGAAGAAGGATAGGATGGAGGGTTGGTTGGGAGAGAGGGGGGAATCGGGGTGTTATCGTCTCATGTCTCAGTGAGCTCCCATCACCAACTCGTACGTAACCACCACCAAAGCTCGCTCGCCGCGGCGCTAACGCCATACAGCCCTTTATTCTTCATGCTCTTCTTTTATGTTCCCTTTGGGGTTTTCTTTTCTTTTTGTTGCTTTCTTTCTAGTGCACGCTCCCTTTCCCTTGCCTCCTATGCTTTTTTGTCCACACGCTCGCATCAAAGGGCTATTTTGTGCACGTGCTGCAGCGTGTCGGGCGCGTTGCGAGTGGATGTTCTGCTGGCTCTCCCCTGTGAGCCACGGAGGCCCTCGTATACTGTACTTTAAAAGCTGCAGGCGCTCTTTCCAAGGAAACATAAGACAGAACTGCACAATTATCAAGGTTTACTCTGGCATCAAAGTCAATATATATCGTTGCTGTCGAGCAGAAACCTCTTATCTCCATATTTAAATATATATATATTTTTTTTTCGTAAATGAATGTGCTACTTGACCATACTATAGTGTCATACGAAAGCATCAAAAGTAGCAGATCTGTAGTGGAGTAAAAAGTACAATATTTGCCTCAGAGATACACTGGACACCTCAGTGCTGTACTAGTAGAGGAGACCTACTATATCTTGAGTAAATATAGTTACTATCCACTTCTGATCTTTTCTTCACTGCAGCTCTCCCTCTCTCTCCCCCCGTTTGGGTCTTCTTTATCTCTTTTATTTATTCACCCCCCCCCCTCCCCTCCCACCCCCGCTACTGGCGTTGACGGTGGTGTCGCAGCCTGTGCCGCGGCGTTATTGCTTTAGCATCGAGCAGCGCTTGATAGAAAATTGAAATATTGCAGAACAGGGGTTGGGTTTGGGGGGGGGTGGGGGGTGGGGGAGCGCTTGAGTTTGATGTGTAGAGATAGATGAAGTATCGGCTGGAATAATTTATAAGCCCCCTTCCTTCCAGCCCGTCCCGCCATGACTCATGTTGGAGGAGATCTTGCGTTGGGGAGCCGTGGTGCTGGACGGTGGTGGAAAGTACAAGTACTCAAGTACTGTAGTACAATTTTGAGGTATTTTTTACTTTACTGGAGTATTTCCAATTTTCAAAACATACATTAACCACTTCAGCCATTGGCTACTTCGGCTATTTACAAGCTCACTGAGCTTGTAGATCTGCTATTTTCAAAAGATTTTTTATACATTTTATACATAATGATAACTTGTGAAACATTCCGCATAATGAGTACTTTTACTTTAAGTATATTTTGATGCCATTACTTTTGTACTTTTACTCAAGTAAATTTTGATTACCGGACGGAAAGATGGAGTACTTCTTCCACCACTGGTGCTGGAGGAGCTTGGCGCTGACAGTGCCAAGGCTAGAGAGGATGATGGCACAACGGAACTAATTGAACGCAACTGGCTGCTTAACCGGCATTTTGTTACAGCTATACCGAGGTTAAACACCGGGTCCATATACCGCACTGGTTCTCAACGTCGGGTCCAGGGACCACTAGGGGTCCGAATGGATCTTTACGGGTTTGTAACACTGAGAGTGAGTTGTACAGTGTCAGAGTTAAATAAACAGAGAAGATTGGGGTCCCAGAGATTTAAAAAGAATAAGTATCAAACGGGGGGTCCTTGAAATCACAAAAGTACAGAATCACTGATCTAAACTATTCTGGGCCACCAATCTACACTGTCAAATCCTCGGTGCTTATTTAACTCAGAGAGTGTACAAATGGAACCAAATGGACCCTCATGAGGGTCCATTTGGTTCCATTTGTACACTCTCAGAGTTGCAGACCCGGTAAAGGAGTCCATTTGAGAACCAGCGCCATATACTGCGCAGAAGAGAGTGTTTCTCTCCGGAACCGATGATCCGATCTGATCAGAGATCAGGTGGGTGTCTGTGTGGCGGGTCCACCCTGTCGGGTGAAGCCGGGCCGCTGGCCTGCGGTTCATCCTCTCCCCCCAGGGGGAGCGGCGGGCGGGTTGGCTCCCTTCCTCTCACTGTCTCCATCGATCTGCCATGACTGTGCAGGAGCCAGATAAAAACCTCTCGCTATGATTTATGGGATGTCATCTCTCCTGGGTGAACTAGCAGAACCTGTCCCCCCCTACCCCCCCCCCTCTTCCACCCTTCGTTTTCAGCGAATATAAAAAAGGGGGGGACAATCCGCCCCTGGGCATGAAGACTCTCAAGGGGTCCTGGAGACTGGCACTTTATTCCCTCCTGGGGGATTGGCGAACATGCCTGGGGACACAGAGGAAGTGTGAATTATACGTAACGGCATCGCACCGAGACCCGGTAATTGTTATGAGTATTGACGAGACAGCCATGTGTCTACGCCTCACTTCACGAGGCACAGAGAACGGTGGGTAATTGAGAGGTAGAGTAACAGCAATTACTGCCTGCTCTTCCTAAAGGGTCCTCCTCACAGAAGCACTATTACTATAAATATCTATAAATCTATAAATATGTAGTTTTGAACATTCAAGTCAATTGGACGGCAGAGTCCACACTGGAACTACTGTATAATGACATTGGTGGGTGTGTTGTGGTCGACCCTATCGGGCGAAGTATAACAGTAGTTATAGTTAAATGGACAGTTCACCCCCACAATGACTTTTTTTCTATCGATTAGTCATCCCATGGAGACTTGAATTCATGGATTATTTTATTTTTTTGTCGCATTCCTAAGCCAATAATTTGATGACCGGCAGCAGTTCAGGAGTCTCCTTTGTATCTCCTACCGGAACCGCTGCCTACCAGTGCGACAAAAACTAAAACATATCCATGAATTCAAGTCTCCATGGGGTGACTAATTGATAGAAAAAAGTATGGTGGTTATGGTGCTCGGTGTGGAAGGCCCTAAACTATTTAGTTGTGCCGTCAAAGTAGGAAGATGATGTAACTTTATCTCAAGGGTCATTCAGAGTGATATGCGGTGGTGCGGGTAATCAATAATGAATGCTTAAACCACGTAACTACTATTTTATTTGCAAGTAGTAGTGCTGTGTGAACTTTGCTTAGGTGCAGGGAGAAGGGTAAAGTAATCGCGAGGTTTCAATAATGCATCGTGTCGTTAATAATTTAGATTCTAACGGCAAAGCTTAAAGTCTGGACGAAAAATTGATTGGACGTCTGTTCGTGATGGAGCTTGAAAGAGGAGGAATTAAGAACGCTGCGGCGATGTGGCGACGTCCTTGAAGGCAAAATTCAAAAGGAACGCTGAAATATTCATCAACCAGGGTCCTGGGCATTCATGATACCACTCTGCACTGATCAGGTATTAATAATGTTAACCACCAGTACATTAACCTGCGACTCATTACTTTACTTCCTCATTCCGATTATGACAATTATTTGCAGTAGTAGCACGATTACTTATTCAAGAATTATTTAATGGAGAACCCATTTGATGACGCAAGGTTAGGGACCGTCGAGTTAGTAAGTACTTAAAGATTAATTAGAGACACAGAAAGCGTTACTGCGTTTGTTTATCTGCACAACAACCACCACACACACACACACACACACACACACACACACACACACACACACACACACACACACACACACACACACACACACACACACACACACACATCAGGTTTGAGTGTCCCAGTTTCCCTCCTTTTACGCTGCATTAAGAAGTAATTTTCGGAGATTAATCTACAAAAAATGTGTGAGAGAGAGGGGGGCTTTTGAGGACACTCGGAAAGGATGCCGGTAAAAAAAGAGCCTTAGGAGCGGCAGAAATATGCACTGTTGAATGTTTGAAAGGTCAAAGAAGAAGAAAAAAGACAAGCGAGAGGGGGAGTGAGAGAGAGATAGAGGGGGGAGAGAGAGGGAGAGAGAGCGAGTGTGAGAGGGCGAGAGGGAAAGAGACAGAGAACAGGGTGGAGAGGAGGAGAAATTGGGCTACAGCTCTTGGCTAAAATGTCCATAGGCAGTACGCACACAAGAATTTGAGCATCTAATTAACGCTGAGGATTTGAAGGTGCAGGCTTATTATTTGTATGCAATGTGTCCAAGTGTGTGTGTGTGTGTGTGTGTGTGTGTGTGTCTCCTCCTCCCTTAACCCCTCCTTTCATTTGGATTTAGCTGGACACCTGCAAGATGGCAGGCAGGCACGCACACGCATTCTCTCTCTCTCACACACACACACACACACACACACACACACACACACGGCGAGAGAAGCACAGGGGATCAGGGCAGGGGAAGACGGTAATGACACTGTTGTGTTTGGTTGAAGACTGAAGGTCAAATTCTGTGCAATAATAACTATGACAAACCTGCACAGAATACTGTAGCATCCACACCAGGGAGAGTGTGAAGCATCTGTACATCATGTGCATGCATGTGCACATAACTCCCTAACCTGCACGTGTCACTGTGTGTGCGTGCGTGCGTGCGTGCATGAATGTGTGGGTGGGAGAAAAAAAAACAGCCAAGAAACCTATATACACGATGTGTTTGAGCACATTTTTTGACAGCAGCCACACCTGTGTGGGGTGTTTTACACACCTTTCCTGCACATGCGTACGTTCATGAGTTCGCACACTTCCCGGATTTGTGCAAAGAAAAACCTGTGTGAGAAGAAGAATCCCAGTGATATTCTGCGCATACTGTATGGCACATTGTTTAGGAACCGGTCGCTGCACATGAGGAGGCGTGGTGTTGAGGGGGAACGGTGTTGAAATGCAAGGGCTAAAACAGCCTGGGTACACAGACGCTTTCTGAAAGGTGTTGAAAGACAAGCTGGCACGTGGAAACACACGGTTTTCGAGCACCGGAAATAGCGGCTCTACAAGCTTGTAGATCTGCTATTTCCGGTGCTCGATACCGGCACTCAACCAAACATAAATGAGGCTTTAACCACTTAAACCCCAGCATCCGTATTGTGGGGAAAGCTTTCGCAGGAAAATAGCAGATAGACAAGATCACAACGCGTCGCAGCGTTGAAAACAGAAAACAGAAAAAAGAACCCTGAGGGACTCCAGTCAACCATATGGGGTTTAAGTGGTTAAGTTGAAGGAGAGGTCAGCATGAGGACGAGGGCTGACATCTGACATATTGACAGAGATGAAGACACACATACAGGCTATGTTAATACCTTTATCTGACACCAACCCCAGTGGATGGCTGCAGGGCAGTTTGAGTGCATTTTTGTGGAGTCATTAGGCAGCAAGGTCAAATACAATTATACAATATCATCTGTGCAATAAGCCTGCCCCTTATGTAGGCTTATACCTTTAAAAATACTCTTGTTGATCAAATAAAAGACACACTGTGTAAACATCATCGGACTGAGTGGTTGTTTCATAAAAAATGGGCATCATTCTGGGATCAAACAGAAAGTCCACAGTGAAGCTTTCTGCATATGAAAACTCCTCTTAAAGTAAATCAGTGGCAACTCAACCTGCAAAACTCAAAAAATGCCTTACTTTTATTAACACCCCTAGGGAAGGAGAGAGGTACAGTGGGTGAAGGATGATTGTGCTTTTTTTTAAGACCTGCAGAGAAAAAAAAATGTAAAAGGAAATATTTCTCTTTTATTATACACCTAAAAGCCTACGGTGCATAGACGAACCAACGTTTGGAGAGGAGGGTTCTTGATGGTGAAAAATATAAGAAAAGTCAAATGTCATCCAATCCTTCTGTCATAAAAGTGCCTGCTAACCACTTTTTGTTCTTGTGTTTTATAACACTGTGAACGGCGTGTAAAACAGGAAAAGGGTAATAGAAACATTGGGTGACCCGTGGTGGAATATTTTGCATACTGTTTAAGGCAGTCCTCTGCACATACAGTACAATACTCTCTCACCAGCCCAACATACAGCACATATCTTCAAACATGTCAGTTTTGGTATGATATTTAACCACAGGTGTAAAACAGGCGTCCCTATTTTGAGCCATTTTTTTTCAACCATTTGAAAAATGTCAAAAATAGCAATAATAGTCAATGTACAAGCTCACAACTTGTCACATCGCATTGGAGCCCGTTGTGAGCTTGTGCATTGACTATTTTTGCTATTTGTCATACAAAGAAGTATACAGGGCTCATGTGGTTAAACTTGTGTGTGTGTGCACCCCTAAAAAAGAAGAAAAATTATCTCTGAAACTTTTTTCCTTCCACTTGCGTCGCTGACTCAGCGATCCCGGGGCGTTCCTGTAACGCCACATTGTTAACATTCACACTAGGATAGTGCTAGCACTAAAAGTGGTTCTTTGGCTGGTAATCATAGGGAATTTCCTAGCGCATAATAGCACCTTAAAGGTGCTATATAATAGCACCTTAAAGGTGTTATATATAGCACCGTTGTCAAAGGGTGTTATATAGCGCTATTAGAGGTGCCCAATTAAGCTGAAGAACCTCTAAAGCAGTGGTTTTCAAAATGGGATCCAGGGTCTATCAGGGTTCAGACCGAACAGGGCGACGCGAACAAAGTGTCACCTCGGTATCTTCGCTCCAGGTGGAAAATCACAACTGAGGCGATGTCCCCCCACCCCCCGCCACCAACGCTGGCCAGCACGACCAAAGTGAAGGGATTCAAGCGACTAGAAAGGTATTTTATCTTACGGTGGGAGCTCACCTTGAGAGTGTACAAAATGGGTACACTCTCAAGAGTTACAGAGGTCCTTGACATTAAAAAGTTTGAGAACCACTGCTCTAAAGAACCGTACAAGGGGCTGAACGGGTTCTTTGTATGACGGCAGAGCTATATAGCACAGTTTCCCAAAAAGTGGGTCAGGACCCATGTTTGGGTCTCGGAATGTCATTATGCATGACATTTTTATGTATATATATATATATATATATATATATATATATATATATATATATATATCATTTCAAAAGTTTCAACAAAAAAAATCACAACTTTTCTTTTTTTTTTACTTAAATTTTTATCCTGTGATTTTGTAACCCTATTTTTTACACCCAGTGCCAATTGTCTATGTAATCCTGGGCACTACCTTCCCTCTGCCAACCTAGGGAGGCCAGGGCCGAGCTCATGCCTCCTTCAATGCATGAGAGCCAACTGACCTTCTTGTCACCTGACAGGGGGGAGTTTCCCTGGTAGGACGTAGCGCGTGGAAGGAACACGTTATTCCAACCAGTTCCCTTCCCCTCCATCAGGCGCCCCGGCTGGCCAGGGGGAGGCAGTATAGTGACCAGGATTACTGCATGTTTTTGTGAGGGTACCTACCCTAGGAGACACGGGGAGAACATACAAACTCCACACAGAAAGGCCCTTTCGCCAACCCCACCTAGGGTATGGGCACTGATGACGCGGAGGAGAGAACACGCCCCCAGCGCCCACAGCGTCCCCTGCGGGAATCGAACCCAGGACCTTCTAGCTGTGAGGCGACAGCACTACCGACTGTGCCACCGTGCCCCCAAAAATCACAACTTTTCATCAATTAAAAACTATTCCATAAATAATCAAAAAATCGAAAACATTCCATGAATTAAGAAATTTAAAAATAAAAACTTTTAAGAAATAGTGAAATTAGCAGATCCACAACCTTGCAACGCTGCGCGAAGCGACGCCTTGTGAGCTTGTAGATCTGCTATTTACACTGGTTTGGGTCCCGGGCAAACGTCTAATTTCTCCTTTGGGTGTTGAGCTAAAACGTTTGGGAACCACTGCTATATAGCACCTCAACCACGCCAAAGAACCACTGAAGAACTCGATGAAGAGCCCCCTCCCCCCCCTTCCACCCCCCCGCCAACCCGTCCACTCACCGTCCTCGGTCGGCACGTAGACGTTGAGGTAGAGACAGTCCTCGCTCTGGTTCTGGATGTAGCCCGCCGCCACGTCCAGGTTGTCCGTGAACCACACGGGTAGCATGATCTCGGGCAGCACGCCGTGCACGTTCTGCGGGCACACGGGCGCAAACTGCGTGGCGTTGCGCACCTCCTGCCAGGAGCCCGGCGCCTCGGGCGGCTGGAAGCGGCGGTCGCCGATGGGCGCGGTGGCGTACGGCACGCCCAGGTACTGCTCCACGGGGCCCAGGATCTCGTTGTTGAGGTCCTTCTTGATGCCCCGCAGCTTGCCGTAGTTGGTGGTCACCATGGGGTGCTTGGACGGGTCGAACTTCTGCCCGGCGCCCAGGCTCAGGAGCAGCGCCAGGCCCAGCAGGCACACCACGCACCTGTGGGTGGTGTGGGGGCGCGGCCTGGGAGACAGGCCCCGCCCACCTTGTTTACACACAGGAAGCGGGAGGAGGTACATGGTGACTGAGTCCGACCTGTCTGAGTCCTAATGGTTTTGTGTTCCAGCCAAACCACAAGGTCTGGACGTTCCCGGACAGGAGCGACAACGGGAAACTCTTTCGTCTGAACCAGGTTCACAGGACAAAGGTTTAGTGCTCTTACAAGAAAAACAAAGTCTAAGATGAGTGGTGGGTCAGATCAGGCTGAGTTGGAGAGATCAAGGTAAGGTTGAGGTGTGTGGCGGTGGGGGGAGGGGGTGGGGGGGAAGGGGGGGGGGTTGAGGGTTAGGGTTGAGGGACGGAGGTTGAGGTGGCCTCAGAGGGAGCCGGGTCAGTGTTGGAGTGGCGCAGTGGCGATCCGGAACGCTTCCCCCGCTGCGATCCTGTTACGTTCCATCCTCACGGGCCCTGCTCATCCGTCCGGGTGTGGTTCAACGGCCTGATCCGGATCGATGACCTTATCAGCTGCTGAACTCTGCAAAAAGAGGACAGAGAGAGAGAGACAAAGAGAGAGAGGAGAAAGAGAGAGAGAGAGAAAGAGAGAGAGAGAGAATGAGGGAGAGAAAACGAGGTGGGGAAAAAAGAGAGGGAGGAGGGATGGAGAGAAAGCGATTTAGAAAGCGAGCGAGAGAGAGATTATAGCTTATCTGAAAAAGAAACATATTCTATTAAACTGCTGCCAGTGTAATATATTCCCCTAAACCGGTGCCAAGCAAAATATTTGGCAAAAGGAAAGTGGAGAAAGTGAGAAAAAAGGCCCCCCACTGAAATGAGATGGCTTTGTCGAGATCGAGTCAATATCGGCCATTGTATCACATACATCTTCTATACGCAGCGAGCCTTACAAGGCCAGCATACAGAGAGCAGAGGAGAGGAGAAGAAGAATCCTTGTAATCATCTCACCTCGCCACCCCCCCCCCCCACCACCCCGCCCCTCCCGCCCACACTCATGCATGTCGCGTACATCAGCCTTCACAGTGCACTGGTGTCCATCCATTATGCATGAAAAAAACCTGGAATACCGTCCCGGTTTCGCCCACCTTACAGAAGACACACGACCGAATGCCCAACCCACCTAGCTTAGATAGCACTAATGAACGCACGAACACAGGCACGCACGCACACATACACACAGCCCCAAAGAGGACTAATACAAGCCACATTGCCTTCCATGGAAGCCTTAACCGTAGTTCAGACCAAAGATTTGTCACAAGGCGGAGCCATTTTAAACACGATTTATACTTTGTTGCACTGAAAATAGGTGATCTATACGTTTTAACCCATTAAAACCGGGAACGCATATACTGTGTCATTTTAGATTTTCAGCTATAACCATTATTTCATACTTTGGGCTATTCAAAAATAGCAGATATACAAGCTCATAGCACGGCACTGAGTACCGGTCGTGTATTTCCAGTCCAGTTTCAGGCTTTTATTTGTGTAAGGTCGAGGAAGTTGTCTGATTCCACTCAGCATATGTGATGCGTTTTTGTCACGTAGACTGAACAAGATTGTTTCTTACAATAAATAAACTATTATTCATGAAATTACATATTTACAGCGGTGATTAATCTTGTTTGGCTGTGTACGATAGTATTCTTTCAAATATGATAATGTTAAGCCTCCCGTAGGATAATGTAACTTTTCCCATCTGGCAACACTGAGTTGTGTACTGTAGGCGCTTGTGTTGGTGATGGAGATGAGAGCCATTGTGGCGGGAAGCGCTGCTGAGAAGCCCAGGACAGAGATTAGGAGGCTGAGCCTTTCACTGCCCACTAGCGGTCAAGGGTCAACGCTCGTAAGCAGCTTATAATGGCCCTGCAGCCCCACGTCTCTCGCTAGCGTGCACACACACACACACACACACACACACACACACACACACACACACACACACACACACACACACACACACACACACACACACACACACACACACACACACACACACACACACACACACACACACACACACACACACACACACACACACACACACACACACACACACACAAGCGTGTGAAAAGACCCTTATGGGTTCACGGGTTCACTTGTGCAGAATCTGGAGTTAAATTAACACTGAGGATTTTACTGTGCAAAGCGTGCTGGCATGTGTGCATTACAATAAATAAAGCATGTGAGAGATTACGCATGCATACATACGTAACGTCCTTAAGTAACATGATGTAATCGCGTAGAAACACAGTCTACCCCATGCAGAATGGGCCGAGAGCAAGACGAGATGTACAGAGCTACAGCGCACGCACGCACGCAGGCACGCAGGCACGCACCCACGCAGGCACGCACCCATGCACGCACACACGCACACACACACACACACACCCACCCAGAGCGCAAGGTTAAAGGCAGTGTCTGCCTCCACATCCCCGTCGCCATTAGCGTCAGGAGTTGGCTAATCAGCGTCAGCTCTGTGAAGCTTATTCGTCCCAGCCTGTCCCCCTTGTTATTGCTTTATCTCCATCCCATAATTGTCTCATTTAAAGTCATCATTAACCGTATTATTGCTTAGTTTGGGCTCGCTGGCGCTTCCCTGCCCTCCCCCCACCCTCGGTCCCCTCCGTCTCCAATTCTCCCACTGCCAATAAAGCTGTTTGGATTCCAAAGTGCAAGGGCCTCAGCGTCCGGATGTAATAAGGCGGATAATTAGCATCTATAGCCGGCTGATGAGGCAGCGCGGCAGTAGACATGCACCTTAACCACATGAACCCTACAGCGTCCCTATTCTGGGGCTGGAAATAGCCCATCTACAAGCTTTGTAGATGGTGTTGTGAGCTTGCAGACTGGCTATTTTCGCCGGAGAGATTTGGCGTAGAGGGAAACGCCAGCTTAGTGTAGAGCCTATAGAGTGGAAGACCCCGGTCAACTAAGTATAGGGTTTAAGTCGATGCTTCTCAAACACTTTCATGTCAAGGACCCACAAATGTATTTGGCCACAGATCTGAAAAGATTGTGCCAGAGACTTCCAGAAGAGAAGATTTGTGTAAAAAAAAAAAAGACGTTTTTCCAGATTTTTTACATTTTCTTAAAGAAATAGCATATTTACAAGCTAACAACGCATCACATCGTGACACGTTGTTAGCCTGTAGATCGGCTATTTCTGAATAGCCAATGCATGAAATAGGATTGAAGTGGTTAGAGTCATTTCTATGCTGTATTTAAAAATGTTGCTATAGGAACCCCCCTGGAACACCTTTAACTCATTCAGTGCCCGGCTTATTTATGGCAGTTTGGCTCTGAGTGCCAAAGCCAAAATTCATTGTAAAAAAAAAGTGCTTAGGAGCCGAGATACAGCCTTTTTCAGTAAGAAGTTAAACAAAGAGTGGATGGAGCAGAATATTTTCAAATCATGATATCTTGGGTTCTGAACCTTTTTTTCCCAAAAAACGTCTTAGACGTCCAGTGGCACTCTGGGCTTATGTTAAAACGGACGTCTTAGACGTCCAGTGGCACTGAATGAGTTAAGGACCCCTGGAGGTCCCCGGACCCCACTTTGAGAACCACTGGTTTAAAAATGACCAAGACATGAGATGACCACTTTCCCAAGGACTCTATTCTCTTTAGAAGCAGAGGATATTCCGTTTAAACAGGCTGTGCCAGGGGAAGCTCACAAGTATGGGCACCGTGTTCCCCTTCAGAAGCCGATAATTGGGAGACGAATCACACGATGTTTAAGTGTTCGTTGTGCCAGCGTCTCTCTGTACTGTATGTGTCTCTGGCACACTGCGCCCAGTCTCGCTAAGTCACTGGTTTCTTCATTCCACTTTGTTGTTTTGTCGATGCACGAGAGTGCGTGTGCGTGCGTGAGTGTGCTTCCCTCTCAGCGCAGAGCAGGCAGTGGAAATGTGTTTGCTAATTAAACCATAGAGAGACGAACGGCCAGTCCAACTCGCCCGGCACCCTGGGACGGGGCCTCAGCCCACGCACGGCCAATATCTACCATTAAACTTTCATCTTCCAAAAACCCATAACTGAGGCCAGAAGAGAGAGAGAGAGACAGAGAGAGAGAGAGAGTAGAGGAGAAAACAGAGAAAGGAGATGAGAAATGAGATTGGAGAATTGAGAGTGAACGATGTTGAGAAGATAGAACCAGGCCTGGGTGTTAATAAGGTTCTGCACTCAGGCCAGCTGAGCACCCGGAGTGCCTTTAGGAGGAACTGCCGACCGCGTGGCTCGGTTTCGCCGTCCCGAAGAGCGGACCATTAATAGGACTCTTCTAGATCAATAACCTCCAGGTCTGGGAGGGTCTGTGGGTGGAGGTCAGCCAGACTCTCCGTGCCCTGTTCCTGCGCACTCCAATCCCATGGAGGGCAGCGATGGGGGTCAGATGTGCCCTCCATCCCTGAATGCCAAATCCACAGGCTGGCAGGCAGGAGTTTGGTGAGCACGTCCCTGGAAACCCCAGATTCTGGGATCTGTGGGAGTACATAATTGACTAATTGGCTCAATTAGAGCACCTAATTTGTCAAATTTTTTACCTTTTTGTACTCTGCAGCTATATGACAGCTACTGCTAACTGTTTCAAAAGTGCAGTCAAGCTGAGCAGCTCTCACAAAATATGAGGGTTCTGTGAACATAAATTAGGTTCGATTACAGCCCCTAATTTGTAAAACTTTGCACCCTTTTGTACTCAGCAGCTGCAGAATGGAATAATTGTCATTTTTTTTAATGAAGCAACAGTCACACTTCTAACTAAGCCCAGTAAAGCGGAGTTGCTGAGGAGCAGTGAGAAAATTAGTGTTTTTGTACTATATGAAGTCTTTTCCTTTCTATTTAAGTGACTCGTGCATTGTCAGTCTTGCCCATGCTGACCGTTGCTTAGCACTCTGAGGACCACTCAAGCAATAACTCACTCCAGGCCAGCCACCATGAATGTAATCCAAGACAAACGAGTCCATAAATTCTCCACTGTCGATGATTCTACCGGCAGCTGAAAGTGTGTTTATAGTGAGAGCAGAGCCTCCATAGTGAACCGGAGTAAACAAATACCATGCTGGTTTAGGAGAGAGGTACTGTGTTTTGCTGAAACTCAATAATCAATAGCCAACGTAAACTACAGACACAAATCGCTCATCCCGCACCATACCCTCTCCAAGCTGTGTAACACCGTTTAAGGACAAAGTAAATGAGTGTGTAGTGATCCTAAAACTGTTGTTTGTTATAGTGAGTCGGCTGTAAACGTGAAATTAATCAATACTGAGCAACTACAATATCCCAATAGGTTCTGATAACAAGGCAACATTTCACCTTGTTACCATAAACTGTTTTTTTGTTGGCCAGAATAGGTGAAATAGAGATAGTTTCAAGAAAAGCCGCCATTCCGGACTTGGTGACTTAGCGACACCTAGTGACAAAGTCGCTACTGGTGTGAGCATAGGAAGAAAAATACAGAAATAAAGTTAAAAATGAATTCTTAGTCGTGGACTGATATAGAACTGTAGAAAGTCAGACTTCGTAGCCCTGTTATAATGGTTATTATACCACACCTACTGTATCAGCCAAACAGATTGCGTGATTTGAGTCATTATGAGTTTATTGTGTATAACTTTGACTAGGTGTTGGTTGTCACCTGTGGCCTAGTATGCATATTTAAAAAAATGTCAAATAAAACCAATCAATCACACTGCACCATCTTTGGAGCAAACAGCAGGAGGGGCCAGCATGACTGATGAAGCTCAGATGGAGAGATGATGAAGAGGGAGGGAGGGGTGGCACCAGAGAAAGTATAGTGACAGCAGGAGTGCCGTTTGGATGGTACAAAAACACCTGGATGTACAGTGAGCAGCGAGGGGTAGGCACACAAGGGGTAGGCACAGAGAAAAGTGGATGCAGTGACGTAAAGTAGTCGTAAAGTAAAGTACATTTACTCAGGTATTGTACTTAAGTACAATACTTGAGCAATAAGTTAGGCTTTAGGTACAGAGAAACTTGGCTGCACAGTGAGCCGGGTTTGTGTTACAGAGGCACTTGAGCAGGCACTCCTTTAAAAAAATAATCTCTTTGTGACCCACATATACAGTATATATGCATCCACATAGACATACAGCACAGACGGACACCCACACGCACACGCACACAAAAAAAAATAACACACACACACACACACACACACTCATGCATGATTCATGCGGAAGAGGGAACATCAGAATAATATTTTCCCTCAGGCCCCCAGGGGGCCACAGAGAAACACGGGGACCACACTGGCCCCACGTTGGCAGGCCATCAATATAAAACTATACCTTTATTCTCCAACCCCCCCCCCCCCCCCTCACCCATCTCTCTGTCTACTGGATTCATCTGGCTGGGCACCAGAATAACCTACAGTACGTTGGACGAGTTATTGCTCTCCGATGGTGTGAAGTAACCAAGTACTGTACTTAAAGTATAGTGTGTATGGTAGAGTATATTACAGTATCGTTGCTGTTGGGCAGAAACATTCTTATCTCCATATTCTCCACGTTTTGTTTTTTTTCGTAAATGAATGCCCTAGTTTCATACTACAGCGTCACACAAAAGTATCAAAAGTAGCAGATCTACTATTGGGCTTGTAAATCTGCTACTTTTGCCGTTTTTGAATTTAAATCCTAAAAAGTCACAGTTTTGGACGTATCAGATTTCCACCCGACAGATACGATATAACTTACAATTGGGGTGGTGTTATTTTGTCTCCCTGCTCTTCTATTGAGACATTTAGATCATGTCAAAGGTCATGTCTCACCTAGGGCGCGTTCGGAAATTACGCACCGGAGCACACTCGCCTATTAGTTTGTATGGGCCAGTGCACTCAGTGCTGTATTTTCGAACGCACCCCTAGACACATGCAGGATCTGACACGAATTTTGACCCGATGGTCAAGATTCAATGTATCCCCTGAGCAAGCAGTCAGGCTCTATTAGCTCAATGGTAAAAATGTCAGCACTTGCGCAGGAAACCGGGTTCAAATCCGGGGTAGAAGAGGAAAGTCACATAGTGCAGCTTTAAGTACAACTTTGAGGTACTTTTACTTTACATGAGTATTTCCATTTTGTTAAATACTTTATACTCCACTACATCTCAGAGGCAAATATTGTACATTTTACTCAACTACAATTATTTGACAGCTTCAGTTACTATAGTTAATTTGTAGATTTAGATTATTATTGCAAAACATATATTTACCAATTAAGACCTCTTTTATACCTCTTTGGCTATTTAAAAATAGCAGATCTATAAGCTCACAATTTAGGAGCTTGTGATCTTGTAGATCTGCAATTATCGAGAATGTTTGAGTACTTTTACTGTGGTACATTAAATACATTTTAATGTCAATACAGGTTTTTACTTTTACTTGTAACAGTATTTCTACATTGTGGTATTGCTACTTTTACTTAAGTAAAAACTCAGTGTACTTCTTCCACGCGTGGTAGTCATAAAGAAGTCTGCGTTCACCGCGTGTGGCAGCGGCGGCAATTCTTCTATCTATCGCAACTGTGAGTGCAGCGATAGCTGGGCCTAAGGCCTGGTTTATATTTAGAATCAGAATCACTTTTATTGTCACATCACAGACTTACAGGTTTAAAGAAGTGGGTGATTTATTTTATTTCTTTCATGCCTGCTCCATCATTTTGTAATTTCCGTGAGAAGACAGAGGACAGAGGCAGAGTAAGAGCAGGAGAGAAAAGAACAAACGCCGGTTTGAAACGGGTCAAATAATAAAAAAGCTTACAGAATACATAACAGAAACCGGTGTTACGCATTGAGAATAGCCAATCAGCAGGCTAACAAACGTGACACGTTGTCAGCTGGCTGACCGGATATTTCCAATGCGCGACACGAAGCAAAATCAAGTATAATTCAGGCATAAAATGTTCTCAGTTGACTGGAGAGAGGGATTATGGATAGAAAAGAACTGTTTCTCTGTCTTCATACTTCAAAGTTTGCCAGCTTATTGGCGCACGTCTGGCAGCAGCAGAAATGAACTGCGGGAACAGGAGTGGCGGAATCAAATCAAACGGCAATCTACAGTGTAGCTGGTGAGCGGCCGCTAAATCGCACTAGAAACCAATTCGACCCAATTCTACTCCTCGATATGACCGCGGAGCCTTACAACGGCCTCATCCTAATAGCTTGCCCCCGGCCCTGTGTTCTACTGCCAGTCAGGCTGTCAGTGCAAACCAGTGAGCCCTCGCTTGGCCCCTAATGATAGAGATAATGGTTCCGACATAGCCAGGACCCGGGCCCAGGCTAATAGCTGGGGATGTAACGCTGAGAGTCCTTGGACACGGCGGATCAAACAGTGGTCGGTTAAGCCTTCGGGGGTGGGGGGGGGTGGGGGTGATCAGACAGATGCACTCTGGGTAATATGATTCACTGGTTGAAATGGGAGGGAAAGAGAGGCAGAGGGGCTGCAGAAAGAGAGAGAGAGAGAGAGAGAGGGAGTAGGACAGAGCGAGACATATAAAGAAAGGCTCTGCATGCCAGACAGGAAGGCTGATCCAAGAGAGGCAGAGAGAGATTGACAGAGCAAAGCCTACTTTATACTTCAGTACAACCTTGATGCGTCACGTATTTTTTTCAAGTTATTTCTGTACGGAGTGATACTTTCAAAGTACAAATCAGAATTTTATGATAGTTTTAGTTGTTCCACAGAAAATGCCTTAAGAGACACACACACACACACACACACACACACACACACACACACACACACACACACCAAACCAACACAAGGAAGGAAGTTATTCATGGCAAAACACTATCTCTATCTTAATGTTTCACCAGCATGGCTCTCAATTTGCATGCCAACTAAAAGAAAGGGAGACAGCAGGAGAAATTATGAGATCTACAGTAACAGAACGGAAATCAGAGGCGGCAAATTGGCAAAGCAGTTCTATGATACAGTATGTAGTGTACTATTATACTTTTTTACTTAAGTAAAAGTATCAATACCCTATTGTACAAATAGTTATAAGTACAAGTTCGGCATCAAAATGTACTCAAGGTACCAAAAGTAAAAGTAATCATTACGCAGAATGTCCCATTTCACAAGTTTTCAAAATGCATGGAAATCTTTTGAAAATAGCAAATCTAGAAGCTCACAACGTGTCGCATCGTGATGCATTGTGAACTTGCGTTGTGAAGGATATAAAGTGCAATATTTGCCTCTGAGATGTAGTGGAGTAGAAGTACAAGTATTGAAAATTGGAAATACTGAATGAACTTATAATGAACTTAAGTTACTTTACTGGAAAATAGGGCATGTAGGGCTCATGTTACAGTACTGTAAACACATACAGATACAACCCCCCCCCCCCCCACACACACACACACACACACGCACACACTCTCTAACATTATCTGTTCCTCATTATCATCTCAAGGCTTTGAACGGCTGACAGTCTCTGAATCATCACAGCTCATTTGTTTCAGCGTTTGCTAATTAACACATCAAGACTGAGACAAGAAAATTGGAAATGCATAACTCTGTGGT
>NC_137620.1:24611976-24624476 GCF_963280865.1 Gymnoscopelus braueri | reverse complement strand
CTCGTTCCATCCGTTACATAGAGCAAAACTGCATAGGATGATGGCAGTCAAGTATCCACCACCACCACCACCACTGGAACTGCGAACCAAACCAACAGCCTTGTTGAAGGTAAGAACTTAACTGTATTAACCCATTCAATCCGGGAACGCATCTCTGTCATTTTAGATTTCTTTGGCTATTAAAAAAATAGCAGATATACTGTACAAGCTCATAACAACAACACTACATGTTTAGGACAGTGGTTCTGCTGTTATAGCAGAATCTCTCTTGCGATATTATGGTCTATGTACAGTAAAACCACTGAATACCAGTGGTGGAAGGTAACTACGTACATTTACTTAAGTACTGTACTTAAGTACAATTTTGAGGTATTTGTACTTTACTTGAGTATTTCCAATTTCCAATACTTTTACTTCTACTCCACTACATCTCAGAGGCAAATATTGTACTTTTACTCCACTACGTTTACTTGAAAACTTTAGTTACTAGTTACTTTTCAGATATAAACTATGATATTATGAAACATATATTAACCACTTTAGCCCTATTTTATACCTAGGCTATTTGAAAATAGCCGATCTACAAGCTCACAACGCCTTGTGAGCTTGTAGATCTGCTATTTTCAAATATTTAGTCATTTTACTTTTGGTACTTTAAGTACATTTTGATGCCAATACTTTTGTACTTTTACTCAAGTAAATTTTGAATTCTGGACTTTTACTTGTAACAGAGTATTTTTATATTGCAGTATTGGTACTTTTACTTAAGTAAAGAATTTGAGTACTTTTTCCACCACTGCTGAATACCGTTGTCTTAACTGCAGCTGCTGAACAAGGAGAAGCTTGGCCACTACCAAGAAACATAATGCCTGAATCGTGAATATCATCAGGGTCTCTGCAACGCTGGGGGAATACTGGAATGCTATGCAGCATTCATTCAGCTTACAAATGTGTGTGAATGGAGGCCCATCCCTATAGGCTCTATGCTAAGGACTACAGTATGTTCTCCAGCTCTGTATTGTCTGTCCTTTTGAGAGAGATTCTTATAGGTTTATTGTTTCAATGTTTACAGTAGAAATTGTCTTTATGTCCTAGACATTCCATCCTCAGGAGGTGTTCTAATGGCTGTAGGCTAATGTGTGCTAATGTTTCCAAGAACATTAAGGCTACAATAACAGAACAAATCAAACCTGGCTCATCTTACTTGCACCATGTTGTCAGTTTATGTGGTGATGATTACGGAATGGCAGCACTGCCAATACCAGCTTTATGAATCTAATGAAAGTTAGTCCTTTCTAAAGGTTTTTTCCCCCCTCACTCTCACTATATAATTGTCCAATAGGCTAGATGTCAACATTTACATCAATGTGTTATATACACTATATATACACACACACTAATCAGAACACCTACTGTAACAGGGGGCGCGCGCGCGCACACACACACACACACACACACACACACACACACACACACACACACACACACACACACACACACACACACACACACACACACACACACACACACACACACACACACACACACACACACACACACACACACACACACACACACACACACACACACACACACACACACACACACACACACACCTGATTCAGGACCATGGACAGGTGCGGTGTTGGCCCACAGAGCGATCATCTGCCAAAAACTAATTGTCCTGTTTATATACATCTGCAGATGCTTTTATCTGGATCAAAAAGTCATAATCCAATTAGCTTTATGTCTGTGGTAATAGCAAATGTAATGTCTTTGTGAAGCTTGAATGTTTCTTGTAACCGAATCATCACAATTGCGGCCATAGTGTTTTTGGTTCTTAGCGTATGATGGGCAAGGCATGCCATTTATGTGATTATAGGCAATACTATAGTATTGTTTCCATTATTTACACGTGTTTGGAACATCTAATTTCTATTGGGAAAATAGGCTGTAATAAAACTGACTGCAATAAGACTTCCTTTGCCACAATTGTGATTATTTGGTTCCAAGAAATGGTTTACAAAGACATAGCTTTGCTATTACCACAAAAAGTTATGTTACATAAGTTGTAGTTTACACACAGCTGTAGACAAATCCACAGAACGGCAATCATAACTGCGGTGTCAAGCGGGTGCCGCTCCGTGTGTATTTTCAGAGCAATGGGACTTTGGAGCAATGTTGGTTTGTTTTGGGGGATGACGTCAGACCAGTGGCGTGGCACAGGGCCTGGAGGACTCAGAGTAAATTAGAAGATCGCTGTTGGGTTGAAACCTTGTACATATGTCCAACACTGTTGCTTTTCAGGAAATGGAAAGAACCACCAGTGTTCCAATGGATCTATTACATTACATTACATTACAGTCATTTCGCAGACGCTTTTATCCAAAGCGACTTATTATTTAGCTCTTGTTAATACTTTTCATTAGTTAAATATTTCTAAAAACCAACACGATGCGACAAATTGTGAGCCTGTATATATGGGCAATTTCCGCTACGTTTGCGCTGCACTCTTTTGGGACAGAGTAGGGCATTAGTTTACAAAAAAATATGAACATTTGAAACCCAACAGCGACAATACAGTATGTACTGCATGTCAGTCCCCTCAAAGGCAGACGATAACAATTTATAGATTTTCCCCCAACAGATTGGTGTGAAATTGAGATGTGAAATGTTAGGCCTACGTCTAATATGTCAATTTTTATTCTCATATTTCTGTTCCGCTCCATCGGGGAGCGTGTGTGTGTGTGTGTGTGTGTGTGTGTGTGTGTGTATGCTTGTGTGCTGAAACTACTCTGTTTGCTGAAAAAGAAAGCTGTCATTTCTTCACAGTTGCACCTACAAGCACAACCTTGAAATGCAGTTAATACGGTAATAAACTCGGCTCATATTTTCATGCTGCTGCTGCCTCTCCAAAAAAAAAATCAAAACCGTTGCAGAGTTTTGTTGAGATAAATGCCAATAAGGCAGAATGCAAAAATCTGCAACTCAAGATAAATGTGCAGCCGTTGATGCAACATGCAAGCCTCCATAATCCTCCAAGATCAGACCACAGCGGGGATCCATCAAGTGCTGACAGAGGCCCACTGTGGTGGACACAGTACTCAACAGTGGTGGAAAAAGTACTCAAATGTTTTACTTAAGTAAAAGTATCAATATTGCAATGTAGAAATACTCTGTGACCAAGTGAAAGTCCAGAATTTTAAAATGACTTGAGTAAAAGTACAAAAGTATTGGTATCAAAAGTAGAAAGTACTCAATATGCAGAATGTCCCATTTCAAGTTTTTAAATGTATAAACATCTTTTGAAAATAGCAGATCTACAAGCTCACAATGCGCCATATCGCAACGCATTGTGAGCTTGTAGATTGGCTATTTTAAAATGGCCAAAACGTATAGGGCTGAAGTGGTCAATGTAGGCTATGTTTTGTAATAATAATCAAAATCTACAAAGTAACTATTAACTAAAGTTGTAGTAATAAATAGAGTAAAAGACATTTGCCTCTGAGATGTGGTGGAGTAGAAGTAAAAGTACAGAAAATTGGAAATACTCCAGTAAAGTAAAAACACCTCAAAACTGTACTTAAGTAAATGTACTTAGTTACTTTACACCACTGGTCTTGGGAATACGCCAGTATTGGAGTCAAGCATATTCCTGGTCAACTACAGTACTTGAGTATATTACTCAACTACAGTACAAGTCAAAGTTCCACTGTCAAATGTGTTCTTGACTTTAACTCATTAAGACCTGAGGCCGAAGTAAGTGAAATCCTAACAGTTTGCTGAAGAACGTACATTGCTACATAGCGTTGCTGTCGGGGCAGAAAGCTCTTATTTCCATATTTTAACCCTTGTGTGTGACGCTGTAGTGTGATCAAGTAAGGCATTAATTTACGAAAAAAACACAAGCTAAAATATGGAGATAAGAGGTTTCTGCCTGACAAAAAACAATATATATATACCTGTATATATGAACATGGGGGTCAACATGGGGGGTCCTTGAAATGAAAAGGTTTGAGAAACACAGCCTCAGTTGGCGGTGGTGTATTTGTGTGTCTTGGAGTGAGTGAGCGAGTGAGTGAAGGATGGGCGGGTGGGTGGGGGGGGGGGTTTGAACCACTGGAGCGCAAAATTGGAAACAATGCGACGGCAAGAGTTAAAAGCAAATATTTACAGGGCTTTAATTTGCAGGGGCGCTTGGTTTCCGGCGCGGGTCAGCGCGCCTGCGATGGAGCACTGGAGGTGGGGGGGGGGCACGGGTGGTAATTAGACAGACAGTGGTAGATTAATCACAGTCTGACAGCGCTTCCTCGCAGACACACACACGGAACATAGGATAAATGCATATATTACACACACGCACACAGACATACAGTATATGCACAAGTCTCTGGGCATGCTCAAAGACAAAACACTGGGCACACACACACACACACACACACACACACACACACACACACACACACACACACACACACACACACACACACACACACACACACACACACACACACACACACACACACACACACACACACACACACACACACACACACACACACACACACTACTTAAGCTTGTCTGGCCACACACTCTGGGCACTCTCACTCTCTCTCTCTCTCTCTCTCTCTCTCTCGCTCTCTCTCTCACTCCCTCTCTCTCTCAAACAAGATGGTCTATTTCTGCACCTACCCTCTACAAGCCTCTCTCTTAGTTTCCTTTTCATTTTGTATCTTTACACACTCACACGCGCACACACACACCTGCTGTTGCGCTCTGATTACCTGGCCCCCTCCATACTCTCTCTCTCCCTGCCATAAATCACCAGCGCTAAAGCTCTCTCTCCTCTCAGACTAATGACAGCACCTCACCCCCACCCAAAAGCCTCCACTGGGGACCCACCGGGGAGAGACAGAGGACGACGTGGACCTACGTACCCCACCGGGGGAGCTGGGATCTGGGGCTGGAGGACTCCGCTGGCTGTGGTCCCTGTAGTGTGCCTGAGCGGATGGGGATGTAGGCTAGGCACGGGGCGGTGTAATCGTCAGGGAGTGGCTGGCATTAAATACAGTCCACATGTCATAAATATTTTACGGGCCTCTAAATGGCTCTGACCTTGGATGGGCCCGGTGCGGGGCTGGTCCAAGAGGGATGCTGGAGCGAACACAGTAAGTTTGAAAACTTCGGCCACGTCTTCCTCACTGTAGTGGTCATTACAAGAGTGTCACGTTCCACCCAACACATGGAGAGAGAGAGGGTCGCAACGGGTGTAGGACGGGTGTTAAAATATCGGCTATTCAAAAATAGAAGATCTGCAAGCTCACAGCGCACTGCAAGCTTGTACAACTGCTATTTTTTAATTGCTTTGAAAATATATTGAAAAGGTTTGGAAAATGTTGAATAATTTAGATTTTTTTCAACACATATCTTCTCTTCTGGGGGTCCCTGGCACAAAACATTTTTAGATGGGGGGGTCCGTGGCCAAATACATATCATTTTGGGGGTCCTTGGCACGAAAAAGTTGTGTGACCTATAGCGGTCACATGTGCGGTGGCCGTGTGCTGGCCGGTGCATATGGTGGAGGAAGTGGTCCCCTCGCGCGGGGGGGGGGGGGGTCACGGCCGGGGACCCCAGTCAGTGTTGGTGACAGAAGGCGGAGGTGAGTCACAGTGGACAAGGCTGTCGACTGTAATGGAAAACAGCCTGAGGGGACAGAGGAGGTGCTGGCTATGGTGCACGGGGCCAGGCCAAGACACAGGCTGACTAGGACACACTGACAGTCATGGGGGAAAGAGGGCAGACACGCAGTGGTCTATTTACTTTAGTAAAAGTATCAATTCTGCCATGTAGAAATACTCTGTTACAAGTAAATGGAATTCAAAATGTACTTGAGTTAAAAGTGCAAAAGTATTGGTATCAAAATGTACTTAAAGTACCAAAAGTATAAAGTACTCATTATGCAGAATGTCCCATTTCACAGGTTTCGAATGTATAAAATGTATTCTTTTGAAAATAGCAGATCTACAAGCTCACAACGCATCGCAAAGCGATGCGTTGTGAGTTTGTAGATCTGCTATAGCAGAAGTATATATATATATATATAGGGCTGAAGTGGTTAATGTATGTTTTGTAATAATAATCAAAATCAACTAAGTAACTAGTAACTAAAGTTTTCAAATAATTAATTTGTAGTGGAGTAAAAAGTACAATATTTGCCTTTGAAATGTAGGGGAGTAGAAGTACTTAAAGTACTGAAGTATTAAAAAGTGGAAATACTAGTAAAAGTAGATAAAAATTGTACTTAAGTACAATACTCAAGTAAATGTACTTAGTTACTTTCCACCACACCACTGCAGACACGTGGGTAAGTGGGTAAGCCGAGGCCAACCCGGGGAACGTACGGCGTCAGAAAATGGCTCATCGGCGGGCTTGGCGTGCGTGTGCAATGTATTTTCGCCAAATGTTCACCTATTTTCTACTATTAAGACACGCCCAGAACAGGGACACTAGAGTCGCAAATGAACAGCACTGGGGGGGCTACAGAGGCACACATAGAATGGGGGGAGGGGGTGGCGCGGTGTGGGTGGCAGAGTGGTGCGGACTGACACAAGGCAGAGAGGGACAAATGGGGTTAACGCGTGGCGCTGACTACCAAATTGGGCCAAAGTAACGGTGATGAATGAGGGTGTGCGGGGTGTCTACCGGCTGACAGCCACTTCCACTGAGATGGCGATGTACGTGTGCTGGGTCAGGCCAGGCACGCCATTACAATACCGGATTAGAGAATTTGGGGGAAGGCAGGAGCAGTCTTAAGTTCCCCTAAGCTGCTCAGACAGCCTGTTCTTGCTCAGACAGCTTTTTTCCTGTGAGAGCGGCAAAGACCTGGAACTTGCTACCCTGATCACTTGAAATTTGCTGCAACATTCACCACTTTTAAGTCACTTAGCCAAATCCTGGTTAATTCAGCGACAAACTCGTGTCTAGTTTTCTCCAGCTGTGCTAATACGAAATGTGTGTTTCAGATTACCATGTGGTACTCGGATTAACGTCTTTTGCTAATGTGTGGCAAAAAGAAGCTACCGTAAAGGAAGGCAGTGGGGAACACAGCTTTTAATCTAGTGACAGGTGTTGCAAATTAGCATCCATGATACATGCACTGGATAGCTGTTCTCAGTTTGTCTACACTGTTATCTGTCCATATCAAATAAATAAACCATTAAATGACTGAAGTGTGGTTCATGGCTGTGGCAGTGGGTGTGATTTAATGATGAGAGAAGAAGTGGTGGTTAGGATGTAATGCACAGGCATAACACGGCAACCAGAATGTCAAGTTAAGTAAACGCTTCTTTGTTGAAGGTTGGCTGAGCAAAGAACAGGAAACACTTGTCCATTCTAGAGGGGTTTGTAGATTTTCCCCAGGTTGTATTGTAAGTCCAGTGATAAATCTTTGCTCTTGCGAATGTTAGGCCATGTTCACCACCACACTAGCATGAATACGGTATTTAGCAAAACACACAATTTTGGACCTCTCGTCCCACACGCAAACAGCATTTTCAATCACTGAAACTGAGATTATGGAAAAGATAACTTTGTGTGAAACAGAGCGTTTGTGGAAACGATGACGTCACAGCTCTATATTCACACATGCCCATTTTTGTAATGGAAACCACAACAATAATAGCTTGTGCTGCATTTAACAAATAAACACGTCCCTGATCTGCTGTTGATAAGGAATGCACTCTCCTGTTCAATATTTCTGCGTTTACAGATAATTTTTTAAGCTAATGTCGGGTCGTGTGGATAGGAATTTTCATTTTTTTTTTGCGGTTTCGAAGAATACCTATACTTGTGGTACAGAAGGTTAACTAAGTTCTGGAATTGACAAGGTGATTGGACCAATCCACTTATTAAACATATGCCTTGATAAGATACACAAAACTTAAACAAAAACATTGAATGCGGACCTGCATGGCAGCATGATCATGGTCAGAAACTGTGTGGCCTTTGCCATTGCACACCTGGGGCTCATCACCCACTGCCAAGTATAAACGCCACGCCTCTGCACCGTGAGGCAAAAATAAAACAAAAAAATAAACAATCATTCTAATTTGGCTCCAACACAGCTATTATGTCCAACTGGTTCAAACAACACACATCCATGCTCCTCAGAACAATGCCCAGTGCAGTGGTTGCCTCCTCAATATTGGCCAATAAATTACTGTACTTTAATTAGCATCCTGTATTTAAAAACATAACCTCAGTCATGATCGTTATTGCCCCACACACACACACGCGTGTGCCACGGGGGCATGAGCACAGGCCCAAGACGGGAATTAGCATTAGCATGGATTAGATAAAGCTACAGGCAGTGTTGATAGCAGCTGCTGAACTCTTCGGTGGCCTTTCAAGCTAATGGGTGTTATGCTTTTAAACGTAATTTGTATTGTTATGATAATATTATTGTTACATAATGTTATGTGCTATTCCTGTAATAATGAGCAAGAACTTAATGGAGCCAGTGGTGCCAGACACCCCTAGATTATAACTCAGTTTGTTTTGTTTGCTTTTTATTGCACTACACACATTGCAACTCCGTTAGGAGATGTGCCATAAAAACAGCTCAGCAGCATGGCTAGTTTTTAAGGATACATTTAAAGACCTTGCTGCATAATATATACTGCATAGGGCAATATAATGCCAGATTAAAAAAATAGCACAACATTGTGAGCTTGTAGGTCTGCTATTTTTGTCGCGTGCGACAGAGCATAAATTAGCCTTAAGAGTGGATGGGAGATTCATAATGTTATAATTAATGCATGTACCGCATAATTGTGGCATAGCTACTGGATGCATTAACTGGGTGCAGCCGCCAGATTGTGTGTGTGTGAGTTAAAAGTGATAGCTATAGTTAACAGAGTTATTGTTACAGCCGCAATTATAGTTATGGCACGAGGTTATAGCTCAAATTGTCATCTCCGTTGTAGTGGCTTTGATTATGCCATAAATGTGTGGGTAGACATTTTGTTTTTTAGACTGTGGCGGTATTTCACACACGGTAATAAACTACAAGGCAATCAAGGGCCTGGCCCGTACTTTGAGGACATGATCACTACATTCCATTCTCACACACTCTGGACCCCAGGAAGACTAGAGGCTCTAATGGGGATAATAAACATTATTAATAAACATAAACATAAACCTTCCCTATGACATTGGTTCTCAAAGTGGAGTCTGGGGACCCCCAGGGGTCCTTGGGGGCGTTCCAGGGGGTCTCCAGAAAAATGTGTTAATATAGCGTCACAATCATTTTAACCACTTTAGATTTTTTAATTTTAGTTTTTGTTTTTTAGTTATTGGCTCAGGAATGCGATAAAAACTAAAATATCTCAGTGAATTTAAGGCTTTATGGGGTGTGTAATTGATAGAGAATACGATTTGTTTTGGGCAAACTACTCCTTTAACCATATTATTTTATACTTTGGCTATTCAAAAATAGCAGATATACAAGTCCATAGCACGATTTTTTTTATTTGTTTTTTAACCAAAAAAATTTTACACAAATCTTTGCTTCTGGGGTCCCTGGCAAAAAAAAATTTTTTTTAAAGCACTGCCCTATAACACCCAGGCCAACAATTTAGATAGACATAATATGTTTTGCTTGATTGAGTAGACAAGTGCATTCCATGTTTACCTGGTATCCTACTTACTTTGTAGCACTAAATCATTTTTCTTTGCACTCTACTGACTTGATCATTTAACCCTATCATTTCATGCCATTTACTCTCATCTTGCACTTTGTAATCTCTGGATGAGAGTGTCTCCTAGACGCCTGCATTGAAACTGAAAAGTATTTGGTATTGCCACTATAAAAGGGCCAGACCCAATCTACGGGAGGAAGGAGAACGACCTGGATGGCAGGGGCCAGCTGGGGACACGGTACTGAAGAAACTACATGAGCACATTAGATTGGTTGATGACCAGCAATGAACTCTGAGTCAGAGAGAGAGAGAGAGAGAGAGAGAGAGAGAGACAGAGACAGAGACAGAGACAGAGACAGAGACAGCGAGAGAGAGAGAGAGAGAGAGAGAGACAGCGAGACAGCGAGAGAGAGAGAGAGAGAGAGAGAGAGAGAGAGAGAGAGAGAGAGAGAGATGACAGAGTAAGGGGAGTGAGGTAGAAGAGAAAGTAGACAGTGAGTAAGAATGTTTAGAGGAAGACAGATGATGGAGAGAGGGGAAAACAGATACAGACAGACAGACAGACAGACAGACAGACAGACAGAGAGGATGCAGGGAGTCATACAGACGTATTTAGTGACAGATGGTGTGTGTGTGTGTGTGTGTGTATGTCACCGGGGCGAGGCTGTTGCGTCACCGATGCTAGGATTGTTTCCGCACACAGCTCTCCTTCCCGAACAGGCCCTACGGCACTGTACTGTATACCGTAAGCCACTGGGTTCTCAACGTCCGGTCCAGTGGACCCTTACTGTGGGTCTGTAACGCTGAGAGTGTAGAAATATATAACTTTTTCATATGTTTTTTTTTCATCTTTGGGACCCAAATCTACAATGTACAATGATCAGTGTTAAAGGAGTAGTTCACCCAAAAATGACTTATATTCTATCAAATACAAACCCCATGAAGCCTTGAATTTGTGGAGAGTTTTTTGTCGCATTCCTGAGCCAATAATTTGATGACCAGCGGAGACTCAATGGAGACTCTTTGAGTCTCCTACCGGAGACATTAGCATCTTTCCGCCGTTCATCAAATTATTGGCTTGCGACAAAAACAAAAAAATCTCCATGAATTCAAGGCTTCATTTTGTGGGGGTGAACTACTCCTTTAATTTAGCTCTGATAGCGTAACAAATGCAACCAAATCCATTTGGTCCCATTTGCACACTCCTCAGAGTTTACAGACCACCATGTGGTCGCCGGATCCCACGTTGAGAACCAGCCGCCGTAAGCAGTGCATCCCAGACGGTTTCCTGCATCTTTCTATCCGGCTCTCCTGTCCTCCCCTGCCCTCCTCCTCCTCCGTGCCCGTTTAGCTCTCTGCCCTGGCCCCTCCAATTAAATAAATCTCCAAGCACTCCCCTCCCTCCCGACGCCAGCCAGCGAGATCTGCTGAATCTCCACCGAAGCCAAGCCGACTGTGAGGCTGATAACAAAAGACAGGGCACGGCCGGGGGGAATAACGCTCTGGAATGAGCATTATTAATAATAATTTAAACCCACCCCTGTGCCCACACACAGTACTCCATTTCCTAATTCAACCACCACTTCTATCCCTCTCCCCCTCTCTTCCTTTTTTTGGTGGTTTAACCCATTTAGACAGGGAAATAATAGGTTGGTGTACATGTTGCTATAATATCAGTGGTTCTCAAACTTTTTCATGTCAAGGAGCCCCAAAGTGATATGTATTTGGCTGCGGACCCCCCCATCTCAAAATATTTTGTTCCAGGGACCCCCCAGAAGGAAAGATTTGAGTAAAAAACAAGTTTGCTTTAAAAAAGATATATATTCAAAGATTTGCACATATATTCAAGATTTTTCTAAAATAGCAGATATACAAGCTCATAGTGCCGGGCTACGAGCTTGTAGTACAAGCTCGTAGCCCGGCACTATGAGCTTGTATATCTGCTATTTTTGAATAGCCAAAGTATAAAATAATGGTTAAAGTGGTTAAAAATCAAAAATTACACAGATGCATTCCCCGGTCTTAATGGGTTAATTCTCTCTAAAAAGAAAGTCTGCCTCCCTCGCTTTTTCCCTTCTTATTTCCTCATCCCGTTCTGCCTATACTGTACCTCTTGCTATACCTATTAGCATGTGAGATGAATATTCATCTGTTCTTTAATCTATAGCAGCGCTAATGCAGGAGAGGCCTGTTGCTTTTTATTGGCGGAGGCGGTCATGAATATACATGGCCGCTCGCACGCTAATATGCTTAACTTCACCCAGCGCTTGCTTGTGTGTGTGTGTGTGTGTGTGTGTGTGTGTGTGTGTGTGTGTGTGTGAGCGTCTGTGTCCGTACGCGTGTACCGTGTACGTGTGCTTGAGTGTGACTGCAGTGCACCGCACCTGCGTGTATGTGGGTGTTTTTGTGTGTGTGCGTGTGTGTGTGTGTGTGTGTGTGTGTGTGTGTGTGTGTGTGTGTGTGTGTGTGTGTGTGTGTGTGTGTGTGTGTATGACATGGACTGACTGAGTGACAGAGTGATGCCTACTGCTGTACAATGGAGGGAACCTGCAGTGAAGCTCTGTCCCTCAGAGGACACTGCAGGGCTAAATGTCAGCCTGAGAGAGAGAGAGAGAGAAAACCTCTTTCATTCCAATCACTCTCTCTCTCTCTCTCTCTCTCTCTCTCTCTCTCGCTCTCTTGAATCATCCTCAGTTTATCCCTAACCACCATCTTTCCCCATCTATCTCTGTAGTGCCTGAATGTGTCATTTATTCCTCCTTCCTCCTGCCCCCAACACAGTATGTATTTTCCACTTGACTG
>NC_137620.1:24596976-24609476 GCF_963280865.1 Gymnoscopelus braueri | reverse complement strand
AGTATAATTGGTTCTCACTATGCGTCTCAGAGGAGAGCTGTTGACAGTTCAGAAACCCGCCTACCAGCGTCGTCCTTTAATATAGCATCAAAATCAGTTCAACCACTTACATACATACATACATCATGCATACATACATCGGCAATTTGAAAATAGCTGATCAACTGTACAAGCCGATCTTTTGAAACATATATATAAAAGTATAAACACATATATAATATATAATATATTTAGAAAAATATATATATTTTTAAACATTTAAACAACACAAATCTTATATGAGGGCACAACATATTTTTGGGTGGAGGGGGGGGGGGGGTCAGTGGTCAAATGCATATTAATTTGGGGGTCCTTGACATGAAAAAGTTTGAGAACCACTGGTCTAGAGAATAGACTATAATGTAATGACTAAATAATATGATATTTGGCTGACTGAGCCCCGTCGCTTGCCCTAACCTTGGGGCCTTATGCTAATCGTTAGCATCGTGGCAACTAAAGCTCATAATGCCGCCAAGTGCTTGACTTTGATGAATCGGCGCGGTCCAAAAAGAACATACTCGTCCCTTCTACGACTTCCCTGTTAGTGAACGACGACCGACTCGCTTTGTGTCCCCTCTGACCTTCTAATGGGACAGGAACAATAAAAAAAAAGGACACCATTTTGAGAGCTATGGCCTCGGGCCGCTGAAAGCGTTTAATTAATTACAGCGGCCAATAATAATTAGGGCCGAGCGCTGGTGAGCGGTCGCCGGGCAGACTGTGGAGGTGGCAGAAAAGTGGCAGCGTCTCCGCTGTCTCGCTGTGGCCCCAGAGGCCCCGCGGGCGCTGCGGTGCACGCTGGCACCTGCTCAGAGAGAGAGCACGGCAGCTTGCCTAGCAGCTTTCACTCACTGTGTGTGTGTGTGTGCGTGTGCGTGTGCGTGTGCGTGTGCGTGTGTGTGTTCCCAGTGGTGGAAAGTAACTAAGCACATTTACTCAAGTATTGTAATTTTGAAATGAGCAAACCCTTTCTGAACCGTCTCTGTCGGGTGGAAACCTGTCCAAAACTGTTACTTTTCAGGATACAAATTCAAAAATATTAAAAGTCGCAGATCTACAAGCTCAAAACGCGGTTGTGGATCTGCTACTTTTAACACATAAGCTGCCATGGACGCAGATCTGCGTCCTGGCTATTAGATACAACCGTGGGCTGCCAGAATAATCTAGGACGCAGATCTGCGTCCTAATGTTTAATTTGGTTAATAGACGATCACGCGGTTTTATTTACATTCCGAGATCAGTTTCGTTTTCCACTCACCTCCGCTTCACCCGGAAGCAATTTCAGCGATTTCCGTTTCCGGTTTCCGGTTTTAGCTTGAAAAATGCGCTAATGCGGCCAAAACACGTTTTTTCACACGGTATAAAACACGAACGGATAGCTCCACTTCTATTTTCTTTAGTCTGGGTGACGAGCAGTCATCGTCGTCGTGTATCACAACGGTCTGGTCGCGATCGGCGATTGTCGAAAACGTCACATCCGGTTATGACGTATTTGACTGTTTGACTCTGTTTGGGGGGGGTTGAGTGAGTCAGCTAGTGATCGAGGTGTCTATTTGCTGCTCTCTGCTGGTAGTCTGCCGTATGTGTTTAAAACCGCAGTCAGACAATTTATTTGAATGAAAAATTACAACAAAAAAAAACGCAAATCGCTGGCAAGGGGGTGAGTACATTATGAATAAACTCTGGCAGTCAATGTGTTAATAGCATGTCGAGTAGGCCGCTAAATTACGGAAAAACACAAAAAGTTAGAATATAGAGATAGGAGGTTTCTGCCTGACATCGATGATATGAGGATAGGTTGAATAATGGGTGAAGTATAGGCTGTATTTTGATGCCAATACAGCTGCCAATTTTACTCAAGTAAAATTTTTAATGCAGGCCTTTCACTTGTAACAGGGTATTTCTACATTGTGGTATTGCTACTTTTACTTAACCCATTCACACCGGGAACGCATCTCTGTCATTTTAGATTTCTTTGGCTATTAAAAAAGTAGCAGATATACAAGCTCATAACACGGCACCGAGTGCCGCGTTATGAGCTTGTATATCTGCAAAAATTAAATAAAATCGTGGGAATTTGTGCAAATCTTTGAACATGTTTTGTTTAAGCAAACATTTGTAACTCAAATCTTTGCTGCTGGGGATTCTACAAATGTCTTCTAAAACTTTTTTCATGTCAAGGACCCCCAAAATTATATGCATTTGTCAGCGGACCCCCACATCTCAAAATATTTTGTTCCAGGGACCCCCAGAAGCAAAGATTTGAGTAAAAAAAAAGATATATACTGTATATTCAATGATTTGCACACATTTTCACGATCCCCCCCCCCCCCCACAAATAGCAGATCTACAAGCTTGTATAGTATCTGCTATTTTTGAATAGCCAAAGAAATCCTAAAATGACACAGGTGCGTTCCCCGATTGAATGGGTTAAGTCAAAAATGTGAGTATAATTCTTCCACCATGGTGTCTGTTCCCATGCCCCATGTGTGCCTTATATATATGAGTGCTGATGGGCTTGGCAGGGGATCCCGAGGCTGACGTGCGTTTGGCATGGGACGGGTTGCTAAGAGAGAGACACGGTGATAGGGGTGGTTTGTACACGACAACAACACCTACCCGACACGCTATAGCCGCTAGCCTCCTGGGTCTGCTCCGCTGCCTGGGCTGTGATTCATACGCTTGTCTCACTGTAGGTGGGCGGCTCTGTGAGTAGTAGACAGGTGCACACACACACACACACACACACACACACACAAAGAGGTAAACACAGGCGCCTGTACATCTCAAGCGGGCATGTATACTGTGCGACCCGACGCAGAAGAGCATTATGTTATGTGCAGGGCAGGCACATATAAGCACACACACAAACACCCGCACGCACACGTTTAGTATTACTATACTTGTGAGGACATAACTATATTACAGCGGATTTATTAATGCATTTTTTTTGAGGGCCAGGAAAATTGTCCTCACAATGTCTATTTCTCAAATTCTACTGTACTTGTGAGGACATTTGGCCCTCACAAGTATAGTAAATGAAATACACACACACACAGCACACACACAAAGAACACACGTGTGCATACACACACACACACACACATCCATATATGCATCCATACAGCGGTGGACATCAGCATGTGTTCAGAGCCAGACAGCCACAGTGCTGTGCTGTATATATATCGCTCCATATGAACACATCCTGCATTCAATTTACAGGTTCACACACACACACACACACACACACACACACACACACAGGCTGCTGTAGGCCTGGGAACAGTGAAGCTGCACAGAGGCACATATCACATTATCCTGGAACATATGTTGAGGGGCACATACTGCATATCGTCTCTCTCGGGTGGAAAGCTCGTACAGTATGTCCAAAACCTGTTACTTAATTTAAATGCGAAAGCATCAGAAAGTAGCAGATCCGCAAGCTCTTTCTGATGCTTTTGAGTGACGCTGTAGTTATGATCAAGTTAGGGCGTTAATTTTATGAAAAAAAACACACAAAGTTAGAATATGGAGATAAGAGGGTTCTGCCCGACAACAGCGATATGTTGAGGGGCACATACTGCACTCGGCTCCCTCACATGCAGTTAACGCAGCACTTACAGTATGCTGCTCTGTACACACAGGGCATAAATCACCACGTGGGGAATCAGTCAGGCTTAAAGAATAGATCCACTTACTATCGCGGTGACAACAGGGCAAAAAGGGGCATAGAACAAAACATAAACAAACAAAACAATAACATGTACCAGATGCTTAACAACTTGATCTCTAGCATCTTCGGAGCTCCGGAGAGGCCACTGACAGAAAAAATAAATAACACGAAATACTATCAGGTGGCCTCGAAATACTATCTCGTTCCTTCAAATTAAAGTAACTAGTCCATACCCGTGGGGGGGATATGCGCACATGATCTGGCAACCCGGGAGGCAGTTCCGTCCCATAGCTCGTGGGGCCATCCCACAGCTGGGCAGCCGTAACCATTCTTTTACACAAAAACGCTAATAAACAGCTGAGATTTGGTGAAATCAAAAAACGGGCTTCGCTTTTCAGGTCTAGAGGATTTCAGAGACCAGCAAGCCTAGACCAGTGGTTCTCAAAGTGGGGTCTCCCCCCTGGGTTCCTTGACGGGGTTCCCGGTGGCGAAATCAGGAACACTTTAAGCTTGTATATCTTGTTTTTGGACAATGTTGACATGCACAGGCTGATAAATCTGCCGTTATGGGGGTCACCCCTGCCACCAAATATTTTCAAATAGAAGGTCTGCAGGCCAAATACAAAGTATCAGGTCCTTGACATGAAAGTGTTTGAGAACCACTGGCTTAAGTACGTCAGCCTGCTTCATTACATTGTGCGTTATTTCCCATTTTACAGTAAAGACATGAGTCAACTCTATGTCCCAAAGCTACAAACTGGGGACATCTTATCTCCCTGTTAGTCACCATCAACACCATCCAGAAAGCCTTTCATCATCACTCACTGAATGGAGACCCGCTGGGAGGCAGATCGCTATATTATAAAAGGAAGCACCCAGCTCCTCATGCCAGGGAGCCCAGAATATCCAGTGGTGGAAAGTAACTAATACATTTACTTGTAGTGTTCTCATGCAGTGTAGGGAACTGTCACTTAACACCAAGTTAAACCACAGCCAATGAAGACAGAGTCGAAGCAAGATTTGACCATTTACTGTTGCACTTCTTCAATGACATGATGGTGAAAACTAAAAAATAAACAATACATTCAGTATCTGTGTTCTTATTGACAGCATAACAAACTACAATCAGAGTAAAAAGAAATCAGGTGAGTAGCAAATCACAAAGGCACACTTCAAAGCAATTAGCTAGATGACACCTGTGCACTAGGCTACCATACTCTGCAGACAGCAGAAAACATGGTTATACTTTCCCAAATTAACATTCACAAAACGTCACAAAAGGGTCACAGAAAGTTACAATGACTGAAATAAGCAACACAACTTACGACATTGCGTCTAAAATGCTTCCAAGTGGGTTAGATGGGCTTTAAGGCTCACAGCTCTGAATAGGTCTTCTCTGTGCATTGCTGCATTAAATGGTGCTGACAGGAAGTGACTCTAAGTAAATACAGAGTTTTCAAAATAAAATGTAGTGGTAAACACCTTCATAATAAAGTACTCACAAGCCTTTCTTTTGTAAATAGAAATACAAACATGTTGCATAGAGTTACTTAAAGTAAAAAATAAACAGAAACATTGAACATATGCCTTAAGGCAACACATTACTCATGAACTGTACTTTTTGAGGTACAGTACTTTGAGTATGTGCATTTTTTGATACAGTAGTTCTCAGAGGCCACTCCACTTAAATTATATGAAAACTTTAGTTGCTAGTTACTTCACAGATTTAGATTATTATTATGAAACATAGATGAACCATTTTAGACTTATTTTATACTTTGTCTATTTGAAAATAGCAGTGCGTGCAACGCATCTTGTAGATTCGCAATTTTCCAAAAAGTTTGACAACATGTTGACTTTGGTACTGTACTGTGGTACCGTAAGTATATTTGGTTGCAATACTTTTGTACTTTTTACTCGGAAGCAGAGTACTTCTTTCGCTACTGGCGGCGAGCTCCCCGTGCCAGAACACCACCACGCTCGCCAGAATATCAAACGGCGCTAAAACGCTCCCCTACTGGCTCTCCTCCTCCCCTTTTCCGCCCCGATGCCGCCACCTCCCTTCCCCTCCTCGCAGGCAGCTGGCATAATGGTGCTTCTGCGGGCGTGCGACACTCTCATTTGCACATCGTCCCGCTGATGTGCTCGCAGGCGAGAGAGGGGCGCTCGTTTGTTTCGCCAAATTAAGAGCATTTTTTCTCTCTTTTGGCCATTTGGACTGGGGTTTTCATCTTTTTACTGATGTTTTTGTATTATTATTTTGGCTGTGGGACCTGCTGTGTTATGGCGTGTGTGTGTGTGTGTGTGTGTGTGTGTGTGTGTGTGTGTGTGTGTGTGTGTGTGTGAGAGACAGAGAGAGAGACAGAGAGAGCTGTAGCGAGGGTGAGAGAGAGAGAGAGACATTGTGGAACATTTGGCACGCTCCGTGAATGCTACTGCACAATAATGTAATTCATTGGATGATGGTTGGTTAGATACAATCCCCCAAACAGCCTGGCATCCACACTAAATGGAGTGTGAGCGCGTGCGTGCGTACATGTGTGTGTGTGTGTGTGTGTGTGTGTGTGTGTGTGTGTGTGTGTGTGTGTGTGTGTATGTGCGTGTATGCACGCGCATGCGTGCGTGCGTGCGTGCGTGCGTGCGTGCGTGCGTGCGTGCGTGCGTGCGTGCGTGCGTGCGTGCGTGCGTGCGTGAGTGCGACGTGTGTGTGTGTGTGTGTGAACATGTTTTGTTCTCCCACCCACACGCATATGGCTTACCTTCTGCTCCAACATATATGCCAGGACTTGCTCAATTGTTACGGTGACATAGTTATGAACCCGTCTCCCATCGTAAAGAAAGTGGTTCAATTCAGTTGACACTTAAAGGGAAACGCAAACATTGAACATTGTATACATTTCTTTTGCACGAATTACAAGAGACAAACCCAGAATAACGTTCAGTTCAAAGCCTTAACTGTTATGTCAGCAGGATTTTTTAAGTTCAGAGTTGTTCCATTTACAATAAATGTGATACTGACTGATGTTATGGAGCCAAGACTTTTCTTTTTATTGAAGTTTTTATGCCCAAATGAGATTTATTCGATTGCAAAGTTATCCCTCACGACGTCTATGAATCCTGGCGTTGCGTAACAGCGCCTCATGCTCAGAGACATCGATTGGAGAACAGATATGTCATATCGTCTCTGTCGGGTGGAAACCTCATTATGTACAAAAACTGTCCGTTTTCAGGATTCAAATTCAAAAACAGCAAAAGCAGCAGATCTACAAGCTCAAAACGCGTCACCCCGTACCGTGTTTCGATCTTGCAGATCTGCTACTTTTGATCATTTTGCGTGATGCTGTAGTGTTTATCAAGTATGCCGTTAATTTAGGAAAAAACTCAAAAAGTTAAAATATGGAGATAAGAGGTTTCTGCCCGACAGCAACGATATAAATGTGTGTATTCGCGGTACTTGGTTGAACAGCACACACACACACACACATGAGGAACACTACGCCAGATCACTTTGTTAAATGAGGCTTCTAAGCCTGGAGGTTGGGAGCATGGCACATCTGCAGAAAGAGCGGTGGGAAAGAGTACTCAGATAAAAAAAACTAACAAAAGTAGCAATACCACAATGTAGAAATACCTTTACTGTTACAAGTAAAAGGCCTGCATTCCAAATGTTACTTGAGTAAAAGTATGCAATATGTCCATTTGTCATATTGGACTATAAATATTGATCATTAACTACTTAACCTATTTTATACTTTGGCTATTTGAAAATAGTTTCTGTTAAAGATGTCTTTAAAAAAAATATATATATATATATATATAAAATATATTAAAAAAAATATGAATCATCTAAATCTGCAGTAGTAAATAAAGCTAACCAATAAATGTGGTGGAGTAAAAATAATTATTCTGAAATGCAGAGGACTAGAAGTATAAAGTATCAAGAAATGGAAATACTCAAGTAAAGTAAGTAAAGGTTATTTGAAATTGTACTATAAGTACAGTACACTTGAGTAAATGTACGTTACTTAACACCACTGAAGGTGATTTCATCAGTACCCACTACCCAGAGCTAGAGTATGAGCTTGTAGATCTGCTATTTTTGAAAAATCGAGAATATTTGCGCAAATCTTTGAATATATATATATTTTTAAAGAGAACATTTTTAACTAAAATCTTCGCTTCTGTGGGGGGTCCCTGGAACTAAATATTTTGAGATGGGGGGTCCGCGGCCAAATACATATCATTTTGTTGTGGGGTCCTTGACATGAAAAAGTTTGAGAACCACTGATATTATAGCAACATAAGTGTTTCAGTAAAACTGTTAGGATTTAGAAGACATCTTGTAGAATGGGCCTCAGGTCTATATATGGGTATAATCTACGACAAAAAAAAAACACAAAAAGTTTGAATATGGAGATAAGAGGTTTCTGCGCCGACAGCAACGATATAGTATTATAGATGTTTTGGCAGCGGGCCTCAAAAGGCAGTATGCTTCCCTGTGGAGAACAGCTGTGATGATCACATCACTTCATCAACAGCAGCATCTCTGCTGTCGCTGGCTGGCAGGCGTGTGGAGATCTAATGTCATTAAGCCATTAACACCGGGAACGCATCTGTGTAACCACTTTAAACCATTATTTTAAATTTTGGCTTAAAAACAAATAGCAGATCTACAAGCTCATAACGCAGCACCGAGTGCCGCGTTATGAGCTTGTAGATCTGCTATTTTTTAATAGCCAAAGAAATCTTAAAACTCATTGAGTGCCATTAACGTGTTTCACGTGTTTTTACCGCTATGGCGCAACGTTCCAATGACGTGTTTGACGTGTTTTTGAAAAAATAGTAAAAAAATGTTCAGAACCCAAGATATCATTAACTGAAGATTTGCAGCTCCATCCACTCCTTGTTTAACGTATAACTGAAAAAGGCTGTATCTCGCTTCCTAAGCACTTTTTTTTTACTTTGAAAAAAACTCTGGCACTGGGACAACATAATATAGAAATAATTCTGGCAATTCTGGCACTCAATGAGTTAAAATGACTCAGATGCGTTCCCGGTCTTAACGGATTAACTTACACACTTTGTCAACATTACGTTCAGGGTTTGACTTGTTTAAAAAATAAAACTGATGGGAGGGGATATTTTCTTAACCACTTAAAAAGTAGCTTACAACATGTGATGATGCGACGCGGTGTGATCTTGCAGATCATCTATTTTTTAACATTTATTGTTTTGTATTTTTTACATAATTGAAAACAAAAATGGCTATTTTCGGCTAATGTTCCCCTAACAAAGAAGGAGAGATGCCCGCACACTGTCACTTGCCCGTTTCAAGAGAAAACGTATTTAAAGAGCGAAGAACAACGTTTCGGTCGTATAGACCTTCTTCAGGGTAATGTTCCCCACCACACAAAGATGTGGCGGACCCCCTGTAGTAACCCCCTGTAGCAACATGGGGGTCCCGGACCCCCATGTTGAAGACCCCTGTTCTAATCTAAGTCAAACACAGGGCTTTCTGTACAGTATGTTTTATACGGCACGATACGACCTGAAGCTAATATGACAGTGTGTGTGAACTCATTCATTATACTGTAGCGTGCGTTGCCAGCACTCTGCTATGCTGTATGCATCACTGCACCGTGTCTCAAGCTTCACTTCCTACCTTGAGACCAACACTTTGTAGCATAGCAGACTCCCCCTCCCCCCCTCACACCCACACGTTTGTATTGCTGTACTTGTGAGGACATCAACATTTTAGGACGGAAATGTATAAATGCCGTTTTCAACCCCTGACTCCAAAGCCTGAGTTTAATAGCTCGCCCCGTGTGTCACTCACACCCAAAGTAGTACAAATACTTGTAAATCTGCTATTTTGGGTGTGTGGCAGCATTGCACAACCAAATATTCACCTGTTTCCTAGGCTGTGTGTTTTCCACTTCCTGTCGATTAATGAAACTGGTCAGCTGACCAATGATATCCAATGAAATCGACAGGAAGTGGAAAACACACAGCCTAGGAAAATAAATAAGATAAATCCTAGCCTAAATCTAACATTTGTATAACCATTTACAGTATAAAAAAAATATTTTCCTTGTTAAGACCGGGAAACTAGTTCTCACAATGTCAAAATTCTACTATATACTCGTGGGGGACATTTGGCCCTCACAAGCATAGTAATATAAGTATATACACACACAAACACACACACACACACAGACACACACACACACACACACACACACACACACACACACACACACACACACACACACACACACACACACACACACACACACACACACACACACACACACACACACACACACACACACACCTTCCAGCTGTTGTAGGAGTTCCAATTTAGGGCAGAAATAGTCGTGCGTTACAGCATAGGCCAGTATAAGGCCACATTACGTGTTCCGTCTGCATGCTCCAAAAACCTGATTACACAAGTCCAGGAGCCACTCCTTTCCCTAGATAGCAACTTGTCTTTGTCCCCCGAGGGACAGAGCAATTCCCGGGAAAACCTGCTTAAGTAAAGGTTAAAAAGGCCAAAAATTACCCCGGCGCTCAATTAGGGCCTTATATAGCCGAGCACGTGGTAATTAATGTATGAACAAGACTTTAATTAGCACACAGGCTAGCTCCCATTAGCCACTGTCATTCACGCTCCACTGCACCGGGCGGTGCTTTTAGGGCACTCGGTTCTCAACGGCGGGTCCGCGGACCACATGGGAGTCTGTAACTCTGAGAGTGTACTAAATGGAACCAAATGGACCCGTTACGGCAGTGGTTCTCAAACCATTTCAAGTCAAGGACCCACAAATGGATATGTATTTAAAAAATAGCAGATGTGCAAGCTCGCAGCACGGCACTAAGTGACGCGCTGCGAGCTAGTAGATCTGCTATTTTTGAATATCCAACATATAAATGGATAAAGTGGTTAAAATGATTGTAATGCTACATTAACTACTTTTTTAGCTGACCCCTGGGGGTCCCCGGTTCTATTTGTACACTCTCAGAGTTAAATGAACACTGAGGATTTTACGATTCTATTTGTACATTCTAAAGGTCCTTACACACCGGGGCGAATTCTTCATGCGAATAAATATGTTTTTTTTTAAAACCTTATAAAGTCAATGCAAGCGTCCACATCAGTTTCGCGAAGCGAAAAAGCGTCTTTTAATTATTCGGAACGAGTCCGAATGTTGCGTATATTCGCATATTCGCCGGTGTGTAAGGACCTTAAAGCCCCCCCCTGCAGACCCCCTTAAAGGGGGCATTTGGACCCCTGATGGGACCCGGACCGGACGGTGAGAAACAGTGCATTCAGGGTAACACCGCAGTCTGTGTGTTTGGAGAAAGAGAAGGGCAGAGAGTACTGTGCACGTTAGTACTGTGCACGTTGTGTGTGTGTGTGTGTGTGTGTGTGTGTGTGTGTGTGTGTGTGTGTGTGTGTGTGTGTGTGTGTGTGTGTGTGTGTGTGTGTGTGTGTGTCAGACAAAGCGAGACCTTGCTAAAAGCTAGAAAGCACTACAGAGTCAACAAGGGGAGAAGAGGGTTCAGAGAAGCTATAGCAGCAACAAAGAGCCGAGGCCATGGTGTGTGAGTGTGTTGCAGTGGTGAAAGAAGTATTCCCAAGACTCTTTGTGTCTCCTACCGGAACCGCTGACGGTCATGAAATTATTGGCTTAGAAATGCGACAAAAACAAAAGAATATCCATGAATTCAAGTCTCCATGCTAATCGATAGAAAAAAATGCATTTTGGGGGTGAACTATCCCTTTAAGTGGTATGTCGGTATATGTGGTATTTTGTATGGTACGTACAGCGGCCCTCATGTATCAAAGTGGTGTAGAACAAACTGCCGTACGGCGAGATCACCGCAATTGTCGGCATTTATCATTCCATCGTGACTTTGACTTAGATATATCACGTCTGGTCTGAGGACGTGTAGAATTTGTCTACACCCGGTTTGTTCCATCGTAGACATGCCGAGCAGCATTGTCTGACCATCTGATAGGATCTAAAAATATGTATTCACTGCAAAAATCTATAGCTCTAAAACGAATAAATAATATTTTTGTAAAGGCATAGTACATCGACGATGTCATATTGCAATTGTATTTCCAAGTGTGCAAGCAATTAAAATCAAGCAATTAAAAACAATATATACAATGTTACAAGTTAGATGCTTAATCATTCAGCCATTTAAACAGTGCTTTACTGGCTCTGTGTTAAGATGAGCACATTCTTCTTGATTTTGGGGACTGCTGCGCTGGAATATTTTCATGACATGAGAGTGAAGTCTCCCAACTTGGGTAACCTACGGTATGCTACGTCTTTCTGGAGTTATGTGGAACCTCTTTTAAGGATAAACCCGACGTTCAAATGCCGTCTGTGCCCAGCCAGCGCAAGTGATCTTCATTGGCAGCGGGAGATCGGAGATATACTAGGTAACCAAACCAGCCCACCACACAACAGCCTCCATTAATGTTTACGCATTAATCAGCCACTCCATAAACTTTCATATGATGACAGCCCCAAGCTATCTATTTCTCATAAACGTTGTGTCACACTCCACTGATAAATGAGGGCCAGTATGTGTATGTTTCGTTCAACAAATCTATAAATCTACAAAGTAACTTGTAACTAAAGCTATCAAATAATTGTAGTGGAGTAAAATGTACAGTATTTGCCTCTGACATGTAATGGAATAGAAGTATAAAGTATCAAAACATTTACATACTCAATAAAGTAAAAGTACCTCAAAATGTTACTTAACTGCA
>NC_137620.1:24581976-24591976 GCF_963280865.1 Gymnoscopelus braueri | reverse complement strand
TCGGGCAGAAACCTCTTATCTCCATATTCTAACTTTTTGTGTTTTTTTTTATCACACTACAGCGTCACACAGCAGTATCAAAAGTAGCAGATCCACAAGCTCGAAATGTGGCGCAAAGCGAGCAGTTTTGAGGTCGTAGATCTGCTACTTTTGCAAATTTTGAATTTGAATCCTGAAATGTAACAGTTTTGGACATACAGTATACTGTATGAGGTTTCCACCCGACAGAGACTATATACTGTGCTGACTGGGGTTTCCCAGGGGACCGTACTTGGTCCCCACGTTTTATTTCCGCTCTACACCAAATCTCTTAAAATAGCCGATCTACAAGGTCTGCGATGTTTTGCTGAAAGTTCACCTATTTTCACAAATCGTTCAGCTATTATGACCAGAAAAGGGACGATGGGATTCATGTGATAAACAAATAAACTGGACTTGACAGTTTATCTGTTTCTCCTGGGTTTGAGCTGTATACGGTAAATCGATGTTCAGCCATTCTAACTCAGTGTTCTGTGCCTCATCAGGCGTTTCTTTTTCAACATCCAGTGTTAATACTGCACCTCAGCAAAACACAAAATAAAAGTCATATTGCATTGTGCAAACTTACTGGGAAAACAACGATTCTGCCTAGGGCTGCAACAATCGATAAATTGTTTATAGTGGTCAATTTTTTTGTACTTTAACTGTTGCACCTCTAGTTCTGTCCGAATCGTGGCAAAGTCTTCGTCCTGTCATTCCCCTACTCCGCATCTCTTTCTGTTTTCCTAAAAATCTGTAGGTCAGCTGCAACTTCACAGCCATCGTACTCTGAATCCTTCCCTCGGTGTCTCTTTCTCTAGTTCACGTTGCCTTACATTTTAGTACCAAGGATAGAATCACCTGATGGTGTGTGTGACGAGGGCTGCAGCCGGAGGCAAGGACGGGAAAACAGACCATCAGAATGTGGAGTTGTAGGGGAGAGGCCATCGACAAAGGGGAGAAAGAAAGATAGCCTGGATAAACGTAAACCCAACAATGTCACGTCGAATGCTTCCATTCTTAAAGAAGCATTTTAGCAAATCGTTGTTGTCGGGTGCAAACCTAATGTGTCCAAACCCGTTCCTTTTTTTATAAATATTATGTTTTTAATTTAAAATAGTGAAAACAGCCAATATTCAAGCTAGATCGGCTATTTTCACTACTTTTGTGTGACACTCTTGTATGATGATCGACAGCGACGAACACTTTGAATGTACGCTCTCACTCTCTTGGACATTATTTACATATTGGTAACCTCTGGCCCTGCATTGATAAACTACACGTTCATGCAATGCTGTCAGTCACCTTATTGTGGGAGCTGGCGGGTCAAAAATCAAATAAAGCCACATGGCATTTGAAATCATGCAATCATCTCCAAACTGAAAGCTATCACAGCTGGAAATTGAAACCTCTTTATGAGTCCATGAGTACATGAAGTTTCATAATCTAGATCTCCAGAGGTTTTCTGGTGGGTGCGTGTCCAACAGGTCCACTCACACAGGAACCTCCTATGTATTAGTGTAGTTGTGTATTTTGGGCCGGTTTAGCAGGGCTGGGCGATATTACTTCAAATCAATATCAAGATTATTTCAAACATTTGCCTCGATTACGATTAATGAACGGTTATTGGGGGGAAATGTGTCGCGATGGGACTCATTGTGAGATTGCAGATCAGCTATTTTGGCGCGCCACAATTGTGCAACAAAGTATAAAACAGGGTTAAGTAATCGGTGACGATTTATTTAAAATAAAACTGCTTCTTGATTATTCAACTAATCTACATGAGCAATATTAAGTTGGTTAATGGTTCTAAATATCAGTTAGGAGGAGGATATATTTCCTAGCTGCCCAGCCCGTACTGGTTAGTATAGATGGTGTGCAAGAGGAAAAGTCTCCAACAAAAGTAAAAACTGAAGTGAGTGTCTCTCGATGATGCCATCAGTAACCAAGTTTTGCAGCCGTCTAGAGAGTGTGAAGCAGACTTTGTGGATTATCCCCAGCGCTCTGCATTTAAATGAGACTCATCTGGATGTCACGCATGAACTACGAAGGTACGTGTACAAAATATTAGCGGCGGCCTTCCCTTGAGATCGAGTTGCTCACTCATTTTCTACATCTCGTCGCTTGTCAGGTGGAAACCTTGTATGTCCAAAACGGTTACTTTTTAGGAAATGGGAGGAAAAAAATTAACCTGCGTCCCAATGGATCCAATGTAGTTATTATTTAATCACAAGCTTGTGTTATTACTTTTCATTGGTTATATTTATAAAACCCAAAGATAAACTTAACCATGTCCACTTTCACTTTAACTTTAGACCTGAGGCCAGTTTTTTTAATTAAAGTTTTTTAAATATTTAAATATATTTAAAGATTTGCACAAATGTTCAAGATAAAAAAATAAATAGCAGATCTACAAGCTCATAGCGCGGCACTCGGTGCCGCGCTATGAGCTTCTATATCTGCTATTTTTGAATAGCCAAAGAAATCTAAAATGACACAGATGCGTTCCCGGTCTAAATGGGTTAAATTAAAGTAGATCTACAAGCTCACAACGCGTCGCAATGTGAGTATGTAGATCGGCTATTTTCGCTACTGTTGTGAGACGCTCATATTATTAAAGGAGCACTTCACCCATTTTCCACCAATCATCGTATAATTGGTGCTCACTAATGCTCATTATAATACGGTACCATTTTTGTCAATTCACTGTCTCAGAGAGGAGGGCTGTGGACAGTTCAGAAACCCGCCTACCAGTGACATCATCGGTAGGCAGTTTGGTTGTTTCAACAATTCAATTTATTATTAACATTTTTTTATAATGCGAGAACACTGTCTTCCATAATAGCATGCTAACTTTCCAGGAATAGAAAGCCTGCGGTTTCTATTAGCTTGGATACCCCCTCGATGATGTCACCGGTAGGCGGTAGACAAAAATGTGACCATATTATAATGAGCATTAGTGAGGACCAATTACATGAAGATAAGTTGAAAATGGGTGAAGTGGTCCTTTAACTAGGGCATTAATTCACATTCAAAACATTCAAAACGTGCAACATGGAGATAAAAGGTTTCTGCCCGACAGCAAAGATATTCCATGTCTCAGTTGTCTTTAGGGCTTAAAATGTGCTTTAATACCATAATGCACGAATGAAGGATTACCCACTTAGCAAGCTAACAGTGATTAATGCCCTATGTTCATTTGATGTCTTGATTCTTTTGGATAATTCTTACATTAAACACATTAATAACCCTATTAGAGATAACTTTCCGTAACATCTCATCGTTTCGTTTTTTTTTGGGGGGGGGGGGGGGGGGTAACACAGATTTAATATAGGCTACGTTAACCCTTTCAGACCAGGAACGCATCTGTGTCATTTTCTTTGGTATTCAAAAATAGTAGATCTACAAGCTCATAGAGCGGGAGCGACACCGAGTGCCGCGCTATGAGCTTATAGATCTGCTATTTTTCAAATAAAACGTGGGAAATGTGTGCAAATCTTTGAATATATACTTTTTTTTAAAACATTTTTAACTAAAATCTTTGCTTCTGGGGATTCTACTAATATCTTCTAAATATGTTGTTCCAGGGACCGCCCATGCAGAAGCAAAGATTTGAGTTAAACATTTTCTCTTTAAAAGTATATAAATATTCAAAGATTTGCACCCATTTTCACGATAGCAGATCTACAAGCTTGTAGCGCAGCACTCGGTGCCGCGCTATGAGCTTGTATATCAGCTTTTTTTGCTCAAATAAAAAAAAATACACAGATGCGTTCCAGCCAGGTCTAAATGGGTTAAGGTAACTTTGTTGTTATCTGTTGAACAACATGATTTGAGCTTCCAGAAATACACACCCCCCCCCCTCCCCCTCCCCCTCCCCCTCGGGTTTCTGTCTGGAAATACCTCCAGGAATCGTCCTCTCCATACAGCGTGTAAAATAATGATGCAACGATGAGTCACAAATCCATTTAAATTCTCTCCTTCTCTCGCCGGTCCCTCCCGACCCACCTAGTATACTGTATACCAAGCCTCAGACGCCAGACACATTAAAAACAGCTCCAGGCTCTGAGACGCCATGCTTTTACCATTTAGCTTTCTGATTACAGCGCCTAGCGGATTCATCCGGGTTACTGTTTTTTTTTTACATTTCCAATTTGTTCAGTCTGCCCCTTCATCTACTCAAGTACTGCACTTAGGTTTTTACTTTACTTGATTATTTTCATTTCTTGATTCTTTATACTTCTACTCCACTACATCCCAGAGGCAAATATTGTACTTTTTACTCCACTACAATTACTTGACAGCTTTAGTTACTAGTTACTTTGCAGATTTAGATTATTACAAAACACGCATTAACCACTTAGGCCCTATTTTATACTTTGGCTATTTTCAATAATAACATTTTTGTATACTTTTACTTTGGTAGAGTAAATATTTTTGACGCCAATACTTTTGTACTTTTACTCAAGTAAAGTGTTTAATACAAGCCTTTTACTTGTAACAGAGTATTGTTATGCTACTTTTACTTACCGATTAAACCCTCTTATCTTAATAACCACTCTACTGCTATTAGATCTGCTATTGTTGTCGAATGTTCCCAGAATAGAATAGAATTAAGTAAAAAAATGATATGATTACTTTCAGTCCCCCCTTTATCCATGTTATACTTTGGCTATTCAAAAATAGCAGATATACAAACTCATATCGCGGCACCGAGTGCCGCGCTATGAGCTTGTAGATCTGCTATTTTTGAAAAATCGTGAAAGTTTGTGCAAATCTTTGAATACGTTTTAAGCGAACATTTGTGACTCAAATCTTTGCTTCTGGGGGGTCCCTGGAACAACATATTTTGAGATGGGGGGGGGGTCTGCGGCCAAATACATATCAACTTGGGGGTCTGCGGCACGAAAACGTTTGAGAACCACTGGTGTGGAGAGAGCCACTGGCCAGATGCACAACGTGTGTGTTCATGACGTTCCGCTTATTTCCCATGCTGCCTTTTGATATCTTGGTCACACGGTCTTATCTGTTTGGTTTCAGAGGTGCTGCAGTTGCTGATTATCTTGAAAGGAAGCTCACTGCTCTCACTCTTTGTCTGTCTGTCTGTCTGTCTGTCTGTCTGTCTGTCTGTCTGTCTGTCTGTCTCTCTCTCTCTCTCTCTCTCACTCACCCCTCTCTCTCTCTCACTCACCCCTCTATCTCTCTCTCTCACTCACCCCTCTCTCTCTCGCATCCCTCTCTCTCTCTCTCTCATTATATCCCTCTCAATCTCTCTCTCTCTCTCTCTCTCTCTCTCTCATCCCTCTCTCTCTTCTCTCTGCCTATCTCTCTCTCTCTAGGAGATCAATCGAATCAAAACAGGCGCAGCAGAGAGGACTGATAATAATGCAATCCATAGTTTATAGCTCCTAGAATTCAATGAAATGTGTCGTCGTAGGATTGGTAAAGAAAGGCTGTAGTAAGCAACTATGGTTATACAGTAACTGTAAAAAAAAAAAAAGAAGCTGAAAAGCATCATGCTGTGTGTATATCTTCCATCTGGTACTTTATGACCTGCCATTTCCAAAAATTAGCGTCTGTAGTTTTACCGAACCCTTAGAAAACGAACACATAAATCCTCACCAGAGAGCATTTTGATTAAATCTCTGGTAATTGCATTTCCTTTTTTTTCCCCCTTCTTCTTTTTTTTTTCTGGGACCAGTTGCCTGGTCACCATTTAATCTAGTACTCCGTCTTTTTGAGCGGTCGCTGAGTTACGAGCTTATCAAGATATAGCCGCGTGTTTTTTCAATGTCAGCAGCACTTTAACAGTAACCCCTCGCTGGCAAAGAAGAGGAGATCCGAATGTTATGAGCGCTCGTAAAAGACTATTCCAATATTGGTCTTTTTATTGTTTTCTGTATGTACTACAGTAGGTGGAAGCTATATCGTCTCTGTTGCGGTGTACAAAACTGCTACTTTTCAGGATTACAATTCAAAAATAGCAAAAATAGAAGATCAACAAGCTCAAAAAGCATTGCTTCGCGCCGTGTTTCGAGCTTGTAGATCTGCTATTTTTAAAGCTTTTGTGTGACGCTGTATTATTTCTGATCAAGTATTAAAACATATTTTTTTTTAAACACAAAAAGTTAGAATAGGGAGATTTTTGTTTTCTGCCCCGACAGCAACGATGTAATGAGGAGTATAAGATGGATGGGTGCTCATATGTCGGTCGCTCATATAAGTTCACCGCACATTAATGCCAACATATGGAGCTCACACAGCATGAAACCAATATGGCTTATGTAGCGGGGAACTGACCAAATGGAACCTTGGTATCGTAATGCCTTAAAATGTCTTGGAATAACTGTTCCCAGGTCAGGAGCAGTGCTGGGAAACCTACTCAGATTCTTTACCAAAGTAAAAAGTATCAATCTGTTGCTGTCAGGCAGAAACCTCTTATTTCCATATTCTAACCTTTTGTCTTTTTTCGTAAATTGACGCCCCTACTTAATCATCCACAGCGTCACACAAAAGCACCAAAAGTAGCAAATCCACAATGTTTTGAGCTTGTAAATCTGCTACTTTTGCTCATTTTGAATATGAATCCTGAAAAGTACGAGTTTTGGACAGGTTTCCACCCGACAAGAGATGCATTGGTGATTTCTGAATTATCTTACATGGCAAGTATAAAAAAAAAACATTGACAAAAGTGTCTGCGGCAGTGTGTGCTTCTTTGAAAAAGTTCTTACCAAAGAGGATTTACTTCTCCCACTAGCAGCACAATATGTTTTTTGATTTGTCCTTATGTAACCACCCATATTATCATTAGCATTCTGCAGGGCATGCTAACTGTTGTCCACCAGTGCATTCAGCATCTTGAAAGCAAAGCGATGCTAGCAGGGCTCCAAACAATGCAATCAGCTTGTTAAATGCTATGGGAGCACCTAGAGATAATGAGCAGTACTGCCCCTAACATTTCTCCTCCAAAAGCTTTTTGTCCAGCTGACCAAAAGGCCACGGCACATTGCGCCCTTTAATGTTTTTTGGTTTATTTTTAAGTATTTGTTACTTGGTATTTAAATGGAAATGCCACTTTTGTGTGTGTGTGTGTGTGTGTGTGTGTGTGTGTGTGTGTGTGTGTGTGTGTGTGTGTGTGTGTGTGTGTGTGTGTGTGTGTGTGTGTGTGTGTGTGTGTGTGTGTGTGTGTGTGTGTGTGTGTGTGTGTGTGTGTGCGCGTGCGTGTGTGCGTGTGTGTGCGTCAGAGAGGGAGTGTGAGACTAATCAAAAAAGTAATAAGACAATCATCGATAGTTGCAGTCGTACACTTGAGCCCTATTTTATTGCGGGCTTAGCCCACTACAGTTGAAAGCGGTTAACTGACGCACACGTTTTGTGTTTGTGGGTCTATGTGCACACGTTTGTGTCTGAGCGCACACTTTTGTGTTTGTGTGTCTGTATGCACACGTGACGTTTTGTGTTTGTGTCAGTGTGTGTGTTTGTGTCAGTGTGTGTGTTTGTGTCAGTGTGTGTGTGTGTTTGCGTCAGTGTGTGTGTTTGTGTCAGTGTGTGTGCGGCGCACACGTTTTGTGTTTGTGGGTCTATGTGCACACGTTTTGTGTTTGTGTCAGTGTGTGTGTGGCGCACACGTTTTGCGATTGTGTGTCAGTTTTTGTTTCATCAAATTGTTCCTAGAAATAGCCGAGTGTCTCTCAAAGCTTATGCAGCGTTACATAACGACGCTGTCGGGCAGAAACTTCCTATTTTTTCCCCTTTTTTTTTATCATAAATGAATACCCTACTTTGTCGTACAACAGTATCGTGCAAAAACATAACAAATAGCCTACGCGTTTGTGAGCTTGCATAGCTGCTATTTCAGCTATTCATGAAAAATGTTCGATGTGAAAGCGTTTAAGGGTGTCTGTGGGTCTAATAAATACTGAACCCAACACACACACGAGGTTTCCACCCGACAGTGGCGATAACCAGGAGGCGATTATGGAGTGGCATAGCTTTCCCTCATTCTCTCTTCATCTATGTATTATTTATCTGGGCGTTATCTTCGCTCTGTCTCTCTGTCTCGCTCTCCCTTCTCTTCTCAGGTGAGAAAAAAAGGCATTAGGAATGAATGAGGCCAGTTCCCTGCAGTTATTTAACATTATGATGTTAAATATGTATGCAATATGTGGCTTCCAATGACTCAAACTAATATATATGCCGTGGTGCTTCTATACCACGTTTAAACACGAACACACATACAGTATGTACTGTATATAGGGCACTGGTTCTCAAAGTGGGGTCCGGGGACCCCCAGGGGTCCTTGGGGGGGTCCCCAGCTAAATTAGTTAATATAGCGTCACAATCATTTTAACCATTTTAACCATATTTTATACTTTATGCTATGAGCTTGTAGATCTGCTATTTTTGAAAAATCCCTGGCACAAAATATTTTTTAGATGAGGGGGCTCCGCAGCCAAATAAATATCATTTTGGGGGTCCTTGACATGAAAAAGGTTGAAAAACCACTGCTATAGGGGAAGAATTGTTTACCGAAACCGTTCTCCCAAATCCTGCAGCTCTCTCTTGGTCGCTCATAACTCAACTTGTCATTCTATCACACCTACAGCGCTGCGAGGAGAGTTGTTCCACAAGCCCTTTAGCTGTGATATAACGACAATCTATACCATAGCTTGTCCTGAGTTACTGCTCTCGTTAAAAGCCTTCACAAATATGGCAACGTGAAAATTTCACCAGACGCCCAATTAAAATGGTTTTAACGAACAATTTTATCACGAGAATAATTAACTACAAGAAAATTAGCAAATGAGTGAGGCAGTTGCTAAGCAACGTTTTGACATTATAGATGTCTAGGGCGTGGCTCTGCCGGAGGCTAGTCACCTAGAAGAGGGTCGTTCTGTGTGTGTGTGTGAATTCGAATTTGAGAAATTTACGTTGTGAGGACCATTTTAGGACCAGGTTTTAGGCTTACAAATGGGAAAGGGCTCAGGTTGCGGTTAGGCTAGAATTGGGCATTTAGAGGTTAGGTTTAGGGGTTGGGGGGGTTGGAGTTATGCCTGATTTATTCTTAGCTGTGCGTCTCACAAACTGCTGGACCGATTAGCACCAAACTTCATTATGCTCACTGCCAGTAGGCCAAAGAAGTATGTTTTTTACACATGTTTTATACTTTTAAAAAAATTAACTGTAAAGGTCCTTACACACCGGCGAATATGCGAATATATGCAAAATTCGGACTCGTTCCGAATAATTAAAAGACGCTTTTTCGCTTCGCGAAACTGATGTGGACGCTTACATTGACTTTATAAGGTTTTTTAAAAAAATAGTATTTATTCGCATGAAGAATTCGCCCCGGTGTGTAAGGACCTTTAGCCTGAAGTCAATGTTTAAGGTTTTCTGTTTTATTTATTCGCACATAAAAACTGTACAAAGGTAGCATTATTAAAAGACGGAAAATAAGTGCAGGTGAGAAAAGAAACCCATATAGGGCTTATACAAGCTCATACAATGGGGTTGTGATTGCACTGAAACCAAATTTGGAGTCAGACATCATGGATATGTGATGGATGACTGACGTCACAGGCTGGTCACATTAAGTCAGAGATGCATATTGGAGACAAGTACGAGATCCACATAATTTCCTATTTTCTCCACGGCATTCAGTCTCATTGTGTAGCTCTGCATGTCCTGCTTTGCTTTGTGATTGGGATCATAGAGATCACACAACATGTCATTAACCCCACAGCTTTGATGCTGTTTAACACCCCCCCCCCCCCCCCCACACACACACATCAGTCATCAAAGCATTTGATCATGTCCCATTGTGTTTGATTAACGGTATTTGCTTCATTTCATCAAACAAAACCTTTCAGTCTTTTTAAGGTGGATTTTTCTCAGAGACACAAGCTTATGGATCTGCTACTTTCGATGCTTTTGTGTGTGACGCTGTAGTATGATCAAATAGGGCGTTAATGTACGGGGAAAA